>NW_015115082.1:73294-88484 GCF_001443285.1 Poecilia latipinna
AAAATGAAAAAAAAAGGAAAGGGCGTTAAAAAATTCCCAAAACGGCCCCCCCTTTTTTTTTTTTTTTTTTTTTTTGCTCTCAGCTTTCTTTTTTTATATTTTGATAAATGAGCAGGTGTTCTATTCAAGTCTATTCAGGTTTTCTTGAATATCTTGAATACTCTGATTTGGAAAAAGAGGCTCTTTTGATGTCAAAAGGTATTTAAAGGAATGTTGTTAACATACTCAAAAGCTACCAGTCGGCCTCCTTTTGCAGCATCGTCCCAAATTGTTGATAGACCTCCTTGTACTACGGCTCCTCTTGCTATTACAGCTACAAATCCTGCCAGCATGATCACCATCTGCAGTACGTCTGTCCAGATAACTGCTTTCAGGCCACCCTGTGACAGAATTCATATGATCAGACAGGGCAGGTTTGAAGCTAATTTAGGTCACTCTTGAATGTTCAGGGCTTGATCAAGGATATGGTTCACTAAACATTCATACTATGAACTGAATAATGAGTATAAGTTGTATCACAAACTCCAATATCACGAGAACCCCAGAGCTCAAATGTGGTATTTTTTTGGCAGAACTCAAAAGAACAGAATGGCAAACTTTGAGTTAAAGATTGCATTCTCCATTTAATTTATTTCAAACATGAATTAAATAATGTGCAATAGATACTTATTTTTGAAATAATAACACAATACGAACCAAAGTACAATAGATGATGCACACTGCCCCCGTTGCCACCAACACTCCCCACAGATCCAGCCCCGTAACTAAACAATTTGGAAAATTCTCCATTATAAATAAATATACATTTTGTAACTTTCTACTATCTTTTCTTTTGGATTTATAACAGCTGTATCTGTACGAGAAAATAAAAACAAACTTTTTTGTGTTAAGACTTACTTTGGTTTAGTGCAAGAGCTGGAGCATAAATAACTAAGCCCGTGTAGAGAGCCTGAAAAGCAGGACCATTAATGAATTAGTTCCAAACACAATGTGATCATATTTATATCGTCATGGCACAGGTATCTACAATCAGTAATGCACGAAGTCAAAATGAGAAAAGAACAGATGTTGTTTGTTGTTTTAAATGTGCATCATTAAATTTTTTTAAATCTTTTTTATTTTTATATTGTAACAGTTATCTTAATATTTATGATTGTTCCAATTTATTATCCTATTTTAATTAAGAATGTGTGGGTTACCGTCTGCACAATGTACATGGATGTTCCGGTCAGCCGGGTTATCCGATTAAAGCGCCGTTCCAGGTACTAGAAATGAAAAAAATAATCCACATATAAACATCATTCAAATGACTATCCCATCATTCCAGGCATATTGAGAATTTGAAAAACAACATGCAATTGTGTCCCCGTTTTCGATAAATTTCCAGGATTTGTACTTAATTTTATATGATATTGAGATTTTTTTTTTCTTGTGTTTTTCAGATCTCATATTAGCATTTAACTTATATCTTTTACCTTTACCTTTTTACTTATTTTGCAAACCCAGAAAAGGTGAGTCACAAATTATTTAAGCATCTAAACAGTACTTTCACGCTGGGATGTCTTACTCATAAAATGTCAAAGAGCTTGTAGCAATCCATCTATATTTCCAGAACTTAAGCATTTTTTCCTGGTTCTGTTCTTGCCACTACAAAAAAAATACACTTGATAAACTGTGAGTTCAGTGCCGTAAGGATCTTGACAAAAGTAAATAAATCAGCTCATATAAGGATGAGGCATTTGTCAAGTCTTTTCTAGACTTCTTTTAGTTTCTTAAGCCCTAGCTTTAATATGCTGTTTATCTTCTTGTTTTTTTGCTAATCTTAAAAAAGATAAAAGGTATTTTGTCCCAGTCAAAGTGTGCTATCTTGGGCTTGTTCTGATTCAACCAAAGATGTTTTGAAGACATTATGTTTTTTGGCATGCTGTTACTAACACAGTATCTACCTACAGAATAACCTTAAAAGCCTTTTTAGCCATTAAGTCACAGTTTATTGTTAGATGGTTTAACAAAGAAAATAGTCAGATGCTACCAAACTTAAAAATATTTTTTAAAAAGCCTTAAAAATGCTGTAAACATGATACATTGTTGCTTAAAATTCAAAAGTATGATTCTTATCTAAAAACACTTTTATAGCTTTGCTGTTTCTTGAGACTTCTTTTTCTACTGCAGCTTTCTCCTAGTATACAATAGTTTAAAATGTGCAGTATGTTCCTACCTCATAGGCACTGGTGATCCCCAGTCGGTAGAAAATTGGTACAAATAATTCAGCAGTGATGGCAGACATGATAGCATAAGAAAAACCAAAGAGCCAGAAGGCAAGACCAAACCGGTAAGCCTCTGAGGGTGTTCCAATGACTGTGATGCCAGACATGAAGCTGGCTGTCAGGGACATGGCGACTGGCACAGCTGTCATTTGTCGTCCACCTAACAAAAACTCTGCACTGTTGTTCTCTTTCCGGCCCCGGATGGCTTGGAAAAGGCCGATGCTGGCTGCTCCCAGAATCGTTGCAGCAAACACCACATAATCCCAAGGAGAGAAAGTGGGCACTGGGCCACCTGTTCCAACCATTGTTGATTTATGAAATGAGCGGAAGAGCTTCTTTGAACCTAAAATCACAGTAAAAAAAAATATATATATATATATATATATATATATATATATAATATTAGCAAAATACAATCTTGCTGAAGGTATATGTAAAACATCATAAGCATTATAAAAAACGCTACATTGAAGATAAAAAATAAGCTGCTTTTTTATTGAATAAATTATAGAATTAATTTAACTTACCTCTACTCTTAAAAATCTCTCCTCAAACCTTCACAAAGTGTTGATGCTTCCAAACACTTAAAGACTTCAGTTCTACCTTACCTTAACTTTGTCACTTCAGTGATCAGTAGTTCATTGATAGTTCAACTACCTCTCGTGCAACTGGAAGTAGTCTGGTCAGCTTTAATGCATTCAGCAGACAATAAAGATTAGTTCACTTAGGTTAATGATCCATCAAGGACACAAGTCAGTGAAGCCTGGTATAATTTCAAAGATTATAAAAGAAAACGATCTGTTGGTGTGTCTCTGGTTGGTCACTGGTGACAATTAAAAGGTTCTTTGTTGTCAATAAATCTATTTTTTGTGAGGCAGTGACACATTGATGGTAGGTCTGTTTGTGTCTCCTGGTTACACAGTACCTTTTGGTTAAATAAAAAATTCAAGAGGGAGGGAAAGTTGAGTCTTCAGGGTTTGGTCTTCACTCCTTCTGCTATAACATATTGTCACTTGTGATAATATTTCTTTACTTAGTGTCATCTTTCATCACCTTTTCAGCATATTACTTCAAAATAATGACTAATTTGTAAAATGAATATTCAGCTTAAAACAAAAATATATAAATTCAGACATACTATTTATAAAGGTTTAAGCTTTTGTTTTTTTGTGAATATGTCAAATATATTTTTGCTACCATGAGATTTCATATTTTAATATGTCTGCTTTGTAAGAATTAACTGTAGAACGAGCAACAATAATTTAAGCGTTTAATAAAAATGACAGGTTATAATGTTTTCATAAGATTTATAACACCTGCACAGAAGCAATGAGATATCCTGTTACACTAATGCTGATTCACACTCGGACATGCATTATTCTTTGTCACTGATAAAGGATAAGGCTAATATTCTGCAAAGATAAATGTTATGAGATGTTGACAATACTGTCTAAACAATTGTGACCTAAGAGAGGAATGAGTATAGCCTTTTCAATATGTCTGTTTTACTTGGAACACAGTTACTGTGTGTTTGTCCATATGAATCCAAGTGAACTAAAAACTAACAGATAAGCACCGAAACATCAGTGTGTTCAAAACTGCTGCATTTTGCTTCATAATCACTTAATGTTTCCAAGACACTTTGACTAGTCTGGCCAATCATTACTCAAAATTACAGATAAGAAGTCAGTGTATAAAGCTTTTATTGGGTGTTTTTTTTTTTTCTAGCTTTTATTTGTCAGTAGCTTTTTGTGACCAATGGCTTCACTGCCTATGCCGACTGTGAAAGCAGATTAGATAAACCTGAATGAAAAGTGTATGCTCTGCTAATTTGTTTTTACCAGCTTACATCTTTGCTGACATCAGTTTTTAACTCACAACAACCAAAACCGTAATTCAGATACACAATAACGCACACAAAGACATTATTACGTCTTAACTTCTGTTAATTTTTAATCCAAAAAAGGCTGATTTGTTTTGAATAAAGTGGTTAAACCCGCTCTTTAACTTATGCAACCCCTCATAACTTATGTATTGTTTCCAGCACAAGATTTGTGGCACTTCATGACATCTAGTGGACAGTGGATTAGAGACTGCTTTCAGACAAAATTACATTGTTATTTTCATTATGCTATTCATTAAGAGCATCAATATGTTCATGTCATCTACGAAATGGGCTAAATGTTCAGTGCACCTCTTTCGTCACAGATAGAAGATAATAGTTTGGATTAACATGGATTAGATTATGTTTGTATATATATCTACGGTTCATCTAGAATGTTCAGACTCAGAACATTACTACATCTGTCAGTGACTGCATCTCTTAAACTTGATTCTTTTGAACAAAGAAAAGAAAAGTCATTTGATATAATCCTATGTTTCTTTTTTCTTTGCTTGTCTTTCATTACTTTGCAGGAACAAACCTGGTTAAGGGAAAACCACCTGGCTGAAAATGGAGACATCAGCGTTCAGCTGCTGGGTTCTTTTTCTGCTGATTTACCCAGTTGTTCCCATGTGTCTCCCCACAGAGTTCACATTGTTCGTGGAAAAGCCAGAATGTGACTATTGTGTGGCGATCAACACTACTATCTGCATGGGAGTTTGCTTCACAAGGGTATGTATTTCTTTGTAGTAACAGAGAAAATGCTATTAATTTTACTGTATGAAAAAAGTAAGTTTGTTGCACAGATGTCATATAATGTAAACCCCAAGATGAGCTAATTTACTCAGAATTGTCAGATTTCAAGTCTGTATGAGTTTAAAAATACATTTTTGATCAAGATGAGTAAAAAATGCTGAGAGAAAATGCATTTCCTGACTGTGTTGAGAAAAATAAAAATGGATTAATTACTTCTGCTGTGACCTAAGTCTGTTAGTTACAGTCTCATACATAGTAGTCGTGTAGTTTTTAATTCGTCAATCTGACAAAACTTTGTTGGCCAGCTTTCTAGTTTACTCATAAATTTGGTAAGATTAGCTGTTATTTCTAGTACATCATTTGGAAACTAAAATATAGATACACACTCTTTGCATGTTTGTGTCCCAGTCAAATGAGTTTTTCACAGGTTCATTCATCAGCTGTTTCCCATGTGTTTGTGTGTCACTCAGGACAGCAACATCGGGGATATTTTCCACTCACGCTTCGTTTTCCAGAGAAGCTGCACCTATGATAAGGTGGAATATCGCACAGTCATTCTGCCTGGCTGTGCTATTGGCTCTAACCCTGCATATACCTACCCAGTAGCTATCAGCTGCCACTGTGGTGCCTGCAGAACTGAAAGGGATGAATGCACACGCAGAGTCAACGTCTACGATGCTAACTGTGCTAAACCAGTCAGACGCGTTTATCCTTATCCCGGTCAAAGCAACTACATGATCCCATTTTAATCCTTCTGTTTATGTAAGAAAATAAAGGTTTTTACTTCTTATCTTATAATAGACCGTAGATGGTTTGCACTGTTTCATTCTATTTAATCTGATTATTGACTAATAAAGCTATAGTTTGACATCTTAGTTTACAGTTGATTCCACATATTTTGCTTAGCATTGTTTCCATACTTTCTCTTCCAGACTTTTATTATTTACTGTTAAATAGATTCTCTGAATAAAAACCAATTAAAACTGCATCATCTAAATGGCTCTCTGAATCAGATGTCCTTGAGTTAATCACATTCTGTTTCTTACCGTAGCTGTGTGTTTACTGCATAACAAACCCGAGGCTGTTTACATCAGCAGGTCACCTCCTGATTCTATATTTACCTGTGAAGTCATTCAGAGAAGTATGTGATTGTTGACACAACTCTTCTTTTGAATGGGGTTAAACAGATGGGTATAAAATTTGAAAGACTTGGCCCACTGTTTACAGGCTCTTCTAAACAGCACATTTAACACGTCTGTTTGTTAGCAGCGTCTATGTCTCATCCTAAATGGGGTTTATGCTAGTAGACTGTCCACAAAAGGAGTTTCAGAGACAGCTGGAGAATATAAATAGCTCAGAATTGTGAGTGAGACAATGTTTCATAAAGTCATCTTCTGGGGTGAAGTGACATTGGTCTTTCATAATCACTGATTGTATGAAGCTTTCACATATATTTTCCTAAAACATTAAGACAATTCAATGGTTTTTGTTGGTTCTAAATCTCAGATATTCTCACAAATTTCCTTAAATATAAAATAACAAAAGCGTTTAACTAAAGGGCCGCAAATTAGATTTCCAGAGTGTCCCTGGCAATTTGTTAAAAGGAATTGCCAAGAGCCAAAATTTAAAGTCTACATTAACTTTGTTAAAGATGTATTTTAGAACCAGAAATTAAATCCAGTTTATAAGAAAATATAGGCTAAAAACTGCTCTACAAAATGTTCACAATGACACACCCTAAAAACCTGATCCTCTGTTTGGCTTTGGAGTGAGCTGACATAAATAAGCACTACCTTTAAGTCTTGTGACACAGAAGTGAGAATATTTGTGAAGTTACTGGTCTGACCCGTCTAGGTTTTGGAATGGGTTCTCTCTAAAAGACAAGAAATGAAAATAGGTATGGTCATTCTGATTTTTAACATCAGGATATCCCAGAGGAAAAGCTTACAATTGATCAGTTTCAGTTTTATTCCACTGGCCACTCATATTTTATTTAAAAAAATTGCAGGTGGAAAATTATTTATCAGGCTATATAATGATCTGTACCCGAAAAAAAATATTTGCCATCATCAAAGTACTCAAACTCTTCCCACTGTATTTTGTATGTTTGTATTGACATTTTGATGCTTTGTCTTTGTGGATTGTCATCAACCTAAACTTTAGCTTCTTCCAGAGATTCCCTATCATACTCTGCCTGGGCTTCTCCAACATGTTAATATTACATCCAATCACAGGCATAAAGTTAGTAAAAATAAAAGGCCTTATTTTAAAACTAAATGTGCCGGGTGAATGAATAATATCTGAGGTTGGCAGTTTGCACCCAAAAATTGTGTGTCCTTCTCTGACAGCAGGTATTAATGAAGTTTCCTATAGTATCTAAGCAGGTCTCAGCTGATAGCTCAGCTCCACTTAAATTATGGCACTTTGCAAATCCAAGCATTAATTAAAGGGTTTTACAAAGCAAACTAAACAGAAAAGTAAAAGAAAGGATAGATTTTGTTCATCGTACAGTATTTCATAATATACTGAATACTTCTTCATAGATTGCTCTTCTCACTTTCTTTTCCTGAATCACTACTGCTACAGTTAACATTGGGTTTGTTTATTTGTTTCTTTGTTTGTACTCACAACCAAGTGTGTTTGAGTACAAAATCCCACAATCAATGAATTAATCAATCAAATTTTATTTGTATAGCTCATTTCAGCAGCAAGGCATTTCAAAGTGCTTTACAGCATGTGACAATGAATAAACGGAAAGAAAGAGAAAGAGATTTTGAAAAAATATATATAAATAAGAACATAAGTTAAGTCAAGTTTATTTGCATAGTACACTTCAGTAACAAGTGTCCTTTGACTTTGAACTGCTCTGGCAGTTCAAAGACCTATAAAGACCTTTATAGGTCTTTATACAAAGACCTATAAAGACCTGCAATTATGAATATGTGTTCCTTTTCAAGTTCCAACATGTTGAGCTACATTAGATCATCTCTCTCTTCCTGAATCTACTTCTGCTGAAACACTGGAGAAAAAAGGAAGCACTCAAAATAAAATAGGCTCATATGATTTACAAAGTTGTTTGGCTATGACTCTTAAACCTAACAGGTGATAGGTCACTGTGGCTTAAACTGCCTGGCTGTAGTTGTGTTTTGTAAATCCTACTAACCTACAGGATGAAACAGAGATTCCAAAGGAATTTGCCTGCCTCAGCACTGCATGGAGACCAGCTATGTAGTGAACATGCCAATCACTTTTTCAGTCAAACATCATACACTTTTGACTGTGTTTGGTTTACTCCGCTGGGCAAAGCAGTGACATGTTGAAACAACTCCTGACAGCTTACAGTGTATCACCAGATTAGTATTACATCAGGAATATATTTTTTGATCCTGAGAAATTTGCTCCTGGTATTTGCTTAGTGAGTAACACCTGACACATGTAAGCTAAGAAGTAACAGATTATGCTTCCTTTAGTCAGTCAGCTGTGTTAAGTTGCTGTAATAGATAAGGAATCCGACATTTGGCTGCTGAGCTACATTAGATACTTTTAAAATTTGTGACAACCAAGAATTTCAGCACGCAATTTTATTTAAATGGTAGAAAAGAAAAAAAAAAACAGTGTAATTGTATGCTCGTCAAAAAGGCCAAAGCTTTACCAAAGATTAAAGTAATACTGCATTGCTTGCACCAATATGTTTTTAATTTATTAAGGCTTTAAACTACTAAAGCCTTAGTTTGAATTTTTTCCCACGTGTCTATTAAGGCTAATAACTGATTGAAGTTGATGCCACCTTTGAAAAAAGTACTTGCTTGCCTTGCAAATAGTGTGCACCTCTCTGTGTTACACAAGCTTTTAGCCACTGGCTATATGCGTAGAACCGGTTCCTGGTAAATGTTTCAAACCTTTCCAGAACAATCCTCCCGTGTTTAGCATTCAGCTTGTAATATTCCAAACTGTCTAACCTAAAAGAGAAACTTTTCTAGAAGAATTTACCAGATTGCCAAACACAGGTCATATCTGCAAGATACATGGTATTCATATTATTTTAAAGTGGAAATATTATCAGTGTTCTAGCAGTATTTATTTATATACTGAGTATAAAGACGATTTTCTGTAATATTCTAAACCTGCAAGAACATCCTCAATACTTAAGAGCTACATTTCAGCACCTATGAAGAAATATACTTTTTTAATCATTCTGGCAGAGTGCAAAAGAAGGGAAGCATATAGATTAGTACATTATAGTAAAATAATCAGTACTGGAATTTTCAAATAAAAGTAATCTATCAAAAGCACCAAGTTTGTTTAAAGATATAAAATATAAATACCTCTTATGCATTAAATCAGATGTCTATATTTCTCATACTGAAAGCTGAATAGTGAAAAGGAAGCAGGACAAGAGTATATAGTCTTGTTACAATAAGCCTATTATACTACTATTACTATTCTTGAAGGAATGACAACTTTGTTAGCATGGAGACAATCCTTAAAACAATCAATGAATTAATACATTTATCTGAAAACAAATGGTGCTTCCATCAGTTTTATTTTGCATAGCTACACAAATTTAAAATTTGAGTTCTTTAAACAAACATGTTTTGCTTAAAAGAAGTACATTTGTAAAACTATAAGCTGATGCAGAGTAGAATAGAATAGATTAGAGAACAGAAAGATCTAGTTCCCTTTTGTGAATCCATCAACACCCACGCCTCAGGGTTCTTTAGCCATGACAAATTTAGTAGTTCATCTTAAATTAGCCGTGACCCAAGTATAGATGTATGTTAAGAATGAAAAATATATTTTGAGAGTCTACCCCAAGCTTTTCTATTCATGCATTTTAATTTTAAATAAAATTTTGAGCTTTTTAAACAAAAGATTATTTTTACATTTAACCCCCGCCATCTGCCTCGTTCCAGCCAGTCACTCACTCGTTCTAACATTTTAACTGACGGATCGATCGGCCAACGGGGACGAAAAGAGGAGCGATATCTGAACTCTGATTGGTTCTTATGGAAACGTCTTCACTCTGATTGGTTCTTATGGAAACGTCTTCACTCTGATTGGTTGTCATTAAGGCGTATGCTGTAACAGTCTTTGCCACCATAAGACCAGTGGAAATTTCCAGTCGGTCTATTCATTGCTATAAAACGGAGGTGAAAAGTGGTTGAAAGCGAAATACACTTTTAACGACTTAAAACTCTTCTTAAAGCTGCATAAGACAATTATTTGGTAAGTACCTTGCTATATTTACGTTTTAGTGAATAAATAATCTACTTTAAATCATCGAATTTGAGTTCTTAGCTGTTTTATTTAGTTTTGCGGGCTGTGATGGTTTGAATGGATGCTTTACGTTGCTGTTCTTTATATCAAGCAGCAAACGCCATAAGGTCTTAAAAATTGGTTAGTATTGTTTGCGACCATGACACGTTCTACTTGTCCTGAAGTAAGAAAATTATTTGCTGTCAAATTTTTTATCATAATCTAATGCTGGAGAAGGAATTCAGTTATTGAAATTATGAAGTAAACTTGTCCTACTAATTTAGATATGTACTATATGTAGACACTTTCCTTACGAAGAAACGTGTTTTTGATCTCCAGTTATCTAACTTTTAGCCAGTACATTTCTGTAAAATTTCTATAGAAGGCGGGAATGCCCTTTTAAGGCGTTCCGGAATGTAAATAGACGTTGTGGTGAGTGGGTACATCACAACCATGTGACTCTGAAGCATACAGACAAGTTTAAACCTGCAGCTCTGGGTGGGCGGGATAACTTCAGCGTTTAAAAGTCTGGGGCTACTCAGGATTCTGTTCACTTTTTGGTTTTATCTCTCCAGGACACCACTTCCCAGCTTAACTGCAAGCACTTGACTCTACATCTCTCCATTTTCCATCTTCACTTGTGACATATAAGAGCCAGCATGTCTCAGCAGCAGATTAAGTAAGTTTCATTATTTTATTTGGATTATTTTAAATGGGTAATGTGTTCATTAGGCTTTAGTAAAACAGTTTTCTCTGTTTCTCCTTCAGCCTCCCTGCCAAACTCATTAATGGCGGTATTGCCGGTATTGTTGGGGTTACGTGTGTCTTCCCCGTTGACTTGGCTAAGACCAGGTTACAGAACCAGAGAAGTGGGCAGCAAGTCTACAAGAGCATGTAAGTATTTATAGCTACAATCTACACAACATGGATGTGTGGTTTCAGGGCATTACATCTACTACGTCTGTGTTAATCTGGTGCTATCCTCTCTAATTCCACAATGACGCATGAATGGAATCGGAGTCACTGTGTCCTGACCTGATGGATTGTGACAGCTGTGCATTGTTAACTCCTCCTGTTTTTTTTGAGGAAGTCGCTTTAGCTCATTTGGGTGGAATTTTACAGCCCAACCGAATATTCTAGAATATTCTGTTACCTTGTGCAGAAAGTTTATGTAATGTTTTTTTTGTTTAATGAAGGATGGACTGCCTTGTCAAAACTATTCGATCGGAGGGATACTTTGGAATGTACAGAGGTAAGATTATACATCTGATTATTAAGAAGCTTTAGGTTAGCACATGTGGAAGTTCAATTTTTATAGGATTAATTTTAGGAAAATGGTAAGCTCAGTGTCGAGTTGTTGTGCAGTAGTTTTATTTTTGGTTTTTGAAATGAAATCAAAGTAAATGTCAAGACCAATTCCAATTTACTGATGCTGTTAAACACGGTACTACACACTGTTTTTGTTTTTTTTTTTCCCCTTTTTTTTAATGTTTAAATCTGCAAAGAAAATGGAGACCATTAGGCTAGGCGTTTGCTCTTGTGAGGAATGCTGTTTGCATCTGTGTTTTTCCATATTACAGACTTGGGTCCCCCTGGGATATTGAAGGCTAGCCGATAAGGCGCAGCCACGCTGGAGGCAAATATTAATGGTTCTTACAATATTGCTTCTACTTAAAACTATAGGCTCAAGTTTTATGTTTTGCCATCTGTTCTGTAATTTGACTTCCTGTCATTAACTACTTGGTTGTCTCTTCACTGTCCTGTCAACCTGTCATTACTTGTTCTTTCCTTGACTATAACATTACAGTCTTTGTTAGATCTTGCAAATTAATCTGGTCTGATCTATTTTATTTTATTTTTTTCAATGTTTTAATACAACATTGTACAACAGATAACTTTGCAAGTTTGTCCAAAGTCTGAAATATGTGTAGTCTTAAAGTCAGCCTGTCTTGTCACTAACAACTTTTTTGATTAAATTTGTCGTTAACATGTTTACACACTTGACTCATTTTAAAAAGAAAAATGTGTTTGAATTTTATACTTCAACTTTGTTTCATTCCCCACCATTCCTTTTCTGTCATCTTTCCTTTAAAACAATGCTTAAGTGTAATGTTTCATGAGATAATGTGCTTTGCCAGAGTTATTGAAGCAGCTTTAAGTTGAGTTCTATTTTATGATGATATAAAAATATTGACAGGCAAATGTTTCTGTCATTGGAAACTAGATTGTGACATCGATACTAATTGTGAATTTGTTTGTTCCTTAGGGGCAGCAGTAAACTTGACTTTGGTTACCCCTGAGAAGGCCATCAAGCTGGCAGCTAATGACCTCTTCCGCCATCACCTTTCCAAGGACGGGTGAGTGCATTTGTCTAGTGTCTGTCAGAAATTTAATGTGTCACAACTTATGTCTGACTCATTGTTTTCTGCTAACAGAAAAGGCTTAACAGTATTCAAAGAAATGCTAGCAGGGTGTGGTGCAGGCATGTGCCAAGTTATTGTTACTACCCCCATGGAAATGCTCAAAATCCAGCTGCAGGATGCAGGCAGAATTGGTAAGAAAACCATTGAGTAACGGAGAAGGTACTTCATCCTACAACCTAATTTTTGAATTTTTAACGTTTCTAATGTATACATATGTTTTTTTCTTTTTTTTTTTTTGTTTAAGCAGCCCAACAACAGAAACCAGTGATGATGTCTCCCACAAAGCTGGCGGTGACGAACACGGTGCTGAGTCGCTCGTACAACTCGGGTCCTGTGATGTCTGCAACAAGAGCCGTGTCGGCAACGCAGATTGCGAAGGAACTCCTGCAAAAACAGGGCATCCAGGGCCTGTACAAGGGCCTGGGGGCAACACTCATGAGGTGAAGCTCATTTTTATTCAAAAACGGCTTTCCCCCCCCCCACTCCATATAAGAAAAAAAAAAGAAAGTTTAATATTTACTAATGAAGATTTTGTTTTATTTCTTTCAGGGATGTACCCTTTTCTATTGTTTACTTCCCATTGTTTGCCAACCTGAACCGACTGGGCAAACCCAGCCCTGCAGAGTCATCGCCCTTCTACTGGGCCTTCCTGTCAGGGTGTGTTGCAGGATCTACTGCTGCGGTTGCAGTCAACCCTTGTGATGGTAGGTTTCATTTTATCCATTTGTCATCAAGTACCAGTAGCAACAAGTCTTAAAGAATGTTCTTTCTCTATACAGTGGTGAAGACCAGACTGCAGTCCCTCAACAAAGGAGCAGTTGAGGAGAGCTACAACGGAGTTATGGATTGTGTGAGGTAAGATGGCACATTCTTTCCACACCAGCTACTGATGCATACTTACCCTGTCATACGTGGCTCTAAAAATACCCTTCCTTCTGTTTTGACAGTAAAATTATGAGGAAGGAGGGGCCGTCTGCCTTTCTGAAGGGGGCAGGCTGCCGTGCTCTGGTCATTGCACCTCTGTTTGGAATTGCACAGGTCATGTATTTTGTTGGTGTTGGTGAATATATCCTGGACAACTATTCTCCAAGTTTCCTGTCTGTCTGAGCTGCATCAGCAGGCCATCTACACACTGGGCCTGACGTAACTACTGGCAGCTACAATCAGTTTACAGCCAAAAACAGAAATCATCTTTATAGTTTGACAGCTGTGTCGCACTTTGCACACTTTTGTGACTTTGAAACCAACTGAGCCCATCATTTGCACTTGAATCTGTTGACCTTTTTTAAGGTGGTGGACTCAGAATTACAGTGTTCTTGTATCCTAGTCCCAAAACATTCATGTCTGGATTCCCTCTATGAGGGAGAGGAACTCACTCAGACCTAGTTTTGTGTTTAGTATTTCAGTAAAAAAAAAAAAATATTATTATTAACAAGTTATCTTGTCATTTTAAATACATTTTTCCCTACAGTTTCCATTTATGTCATCATACTTCCACTTAGAAGATTTGTGATGGCTAAATATATGGGGCCCAGTTTACACTTTAATTCTGTAAATGTGTTTTGTATTCTGCTATTTTAATATTTAGTTGTTTTATTGGATTGATCTTGAGCCTTCCTACTGGTGTGGGACCATGAAGGTTACCAAACCATAAAAAGCGTCCTCGTACAAAATCCTGTTGTTTGCATGTCCTTTACAAAACTTGCTATTATATATATTATGTTTGTGTAGGCCCTTTTAGACCTTTACATTTATATTATTCTAAGTATCACTGGATTATGTTGCAATAGAGCAGAATTTTATTAATTGGGTTCTTGGAGGCAGCATTATTCACTTGAATTTAACATTAATACTGTGAGAGATGACTGTTGCATACTGTCACTGTGATGACTTTTTTTACACATCATTAAAATGTTGTTTTCATTCATTTTGGTTGCATGGTACACTTTTTTCTTATGCAAATATTTTTATTTGGTGTAAAAGTGTCCTTACAGCACCCTTAGAGTTTTTTTTTTTTTCTTGAATAAAAAAAATAAACTCACTTTTTGTGTATTTGTTAAGTTGGATTGATCCTTCATTGCTGGTGCCTAAGTGATTAGCACCACTGCTTATTTTTATATACCTTTTCAACGCTTCTTCTTCTAGAAGACATAAGGTTGGAGTATAAACGGTAACAATACTTTTTGGCTGGCTGTTTTGGGTCTCTTCAGCCTGCCCAAGAAGGTTGAATTTTTCTGGTGAACTGTTGATTTGGGTAAATATTGCAATGAAAGACTTTAAAATGTGCTGGAATTAACAGTATTCTTGATGAAATTAATATTAACAAGGACATTGGAAAATAAAAAATCCTTTTAACGCCAAGCCTAACTGGAGTGTTTGAAAAACTAAATTTTACTCTTATCTGACTAGAACATGCGTTTCCATTTAGAGCACCACCAGCATTTATCAGACTGAATGCATTTTTAATGGTGTTGGAAAACCTTTGACAATCTGGCATTGTGTCTAATGGTTGTCCTAGAGACTTGACAGTATTATAACTAATGTGTCACCCAAGTCTCCATGTGATAAGATTAAATAGGTTTGTCACATTTTCAGTTGATTTAAAT
>NW_015115083.1:0-31039 GCF_001443285.1 Poecilia latipinna
TTTCAACCAAAAATCAACGATTCTAACTATTTTTCAACGTTGATTTAACATCATGTGCTTTCTGGGTATATCTAGACTGATAGATACTGACTGTGTTTCTCATCTGTTCTTGAATTTCTCTAAATTGGGACACGATGTGTTGCTTTGTGTCAACCGTGCTACATGTTGTCATACAGGTTCTGCCAAAGCAGTTTCTCGATTCTACAGGTTGGACAGTGATCAGAACTGGTTGTGGAATTTGTGAAATATGACTCAGCTTTCAAAAAAAATGTGGATAATCCTCAAGAGGATGGTTTGGGAGGGTAGCTTTAACTTTACTCCATTGATATTATGTGAATACTGGACAATTTTACTCAGATGATCTTGGGCTATTTTTTTTCTCAATGATCCAACACATTCAATCATAACAATGTGAACACTTCATTAAAAGATGCCTAATTCAACAACCTAGACAGGTTCAAAGGGGATAAGCTTTGGTTACTATATGCAGGGAATTTAATCTCTTTACTTGAATGTTTGTTGGACTTCTAACTGTTAGATTTCTATTGACTTTTGTCCACATAAGGAACTTTTTAAAGATGATTTTCCAGCATTCATCCTCAAGAGGGCGCACATCCCTTTCATAAATGCACACACAACAGCTCCAGATTCAAGTAGAATACTTGGGTTTTCCTTCCTGTCACATGAAAGGTGACTCACTTTGAGGGTGGTCAGTGAAAATGAATCATGGTTGAAATAATCGGTCATTGTTTGTATTTGTGTGTGTGGTGGAGGGGATGAGGGGAGGCTGTCGTGATTTTAATCTCCGTCCACTGGAGCACAGCCAAAGTGAGCAAAGGCTTTCAGCGCAGATTAGACAGCATTATGAATTTAACAGGACGCAGCGATCTTGATGCTGACTCAGAGTGAGACGGTCAGATGGACAGACATTCCCACTCAGACGGTGAAAGGGTCACAGAGAGCACATGCTCCTTGAACCTACATGGAGTTTAATCTGCTGATGGATTGTACAGCTGGCTGTCTCGTGGCTATCTGTATTTTGTCGGCGTCATTGTGCTATGTCAGAGAACATTCATCTGAGAAAACACTATACTACTATAACCTTACTTTATTCAAACAGTCTGGCTCGTCCCTTCGACGATATGTTGGATTTGAACAATGGAACATAGAGGATCGTACAGTCTAAGATTTGAATGGACACTAGGATGTACATGAAGCACCTCACCTGGCACCATTCACGTGGACTCTACGTTCTCAGACCCCCTCCACTCTTAGGCCCTCATCATCCCCAAAAAGTACCTGCCCTTGCTGTAACCCTAACTCTACCCTATTCTAATCAAAATCACAAACTGCATTGATAATTCATTAAATTACATCTTGTTAACAAGCTTATACTGCATCGTGAACCAAATTTAACATTTTTTTCTTTATCCAGGTGCTGGAATTGGTGTCAGACTGTGAGACCTCATAGTGGTTTAGTGACCATTACTCACAGGTGCAGCCAGAAGGCCTGTGGTGGTTATGAAGAAGCTACAGAGAGCCATACCATCAATTGGGAGACTTAGATGACCAGAGAAATATTAGTCATGCAATCCACACCATCCTTTGCCATCCTTTACAGAAGGATGGCAAAGGAAGAAACTTGTTACAGAGGAAGTCAAAGGAAGCACTGTTTAACTGTTTACTTCAAAACATTTAGGGTACACAGCAAACTTGAAGAAGGAGGTCTTATACATAGATGTGACCAAAAGTTATTTATTTTTTTTGTTTTATTGGCTAGGGTAGCCTTTATTTGAGGCCATCAGGCCAGGACTCAAACCTGTAACGTTTCCATCAAGGACTAAAACTTCCATATGTGGGTTCTGCTTAACCCCTGCGTCACCACAGGACACCCAAAAGTTACGTTTTAAGACACAAAGGGCTATATGCAGCAGAAACCACACACTCCACCTCATCCTTGAAAAAATTATAATAATGGCACCATGCTTCTACCACCGAACAGGGAAGCCAGCCAGAATTAAATGATAGATGGATGCAGATAAATACAGGACATTGTGGAAGCTGCAATGGACTTGAGTCTGGGATGGAGTTTCACCTTCCAGCAGGACTTAGACTTTGTGTCTTGTAATGTCCAGAAGTTCATAGAATCAAGAGGAAAGTTGAATTTCTGCTTCAAAAGTCTGAAAGCCCTCTTCAGACCCATGTTCAAATTGAAAGGCTCACATGGGTAATTCTTGCATCATTGAGAAGTATTGAAGCCAGTCTGAGACTCATTAAATAAGTTCCACTGTTGGTATATCAATTATGTGTCAGTGGGTATGACACCATGGTGTTTTTCTAAAAATAACACCCTGAAAAACATTGTTAACCAATTTCATCGGTAATAATAACTAACCTTGCTAAGAAGCAAATCCTACTGGATTTATTTTTTTTAAATTGAGCTTGGGTATGATGCAATTTCCATCTCCAAGTTGTAAGCTTTGTCAGCCTAAGTTCTGACAAATCACAGACTCACTCAGTGGTTAAGTAAAGATATGAATTATGACTAGTTACATGGTTCACGGTTACTAAACATAAATTCAGCTGAGCTTTCTTTAATTATTATTTTGAGAATTTGGACTCATGTCTTAGTCACAAAAACACCAACTGAGACAATCTTCTTTGGAAAAGTGGAGTGATTTGTCCAGAAACAGTTCATAGGTCCACAAATGAAGCAGTCAAGGTCAAAATGATTTATACCACTAGCATACATTATATAGCTTTAAAATGATTTTCTTTCAATTAATAATTCTGTTTCTTATAAAAAGTGAAATAAGTAGCTCAATGCGATCAGCGGGGCATGCTCACAGAGAAAACCTTTACCATCTGTAATAATAAATTGGAACTGACTGTACAAATAAACTGAATTTCTTTGATATAGCAGTCATTGGAAGGCAGAACAAGTGTCGTATTTTGGTTCAAGGTTCACCAGATGCTTATTTTCATGCCACCCCCAACTTCACATTGGTTTATCATATGAAATTCTAATAAAATATACAGAAGGTTCTGATTGGAATGTGACAAAAAATGTAAAAAAAAAACAAAAAAAAAAACAACCTGAGTATGAATATCTTAGTAAGGCAATGCAGTTACTGTAGGAGACCAGTCAGGATGCCTGACCAAAGTGGAAACACATCAAACCAGAGTTTCACATTCACAGGTTTACAGCTGATTGTGTTCTTCTGGCTGATCTTGAAAGAAGGGATTTTTTGAAGTCATGACTTAGGAAATGTTCTGTTGTTGACACTGACTTCTCCATTCACTTCCTGAATGTACTAATAACGGTGTAGAGTGAGGTTCAACACCCAACAACAGCTATACATTTTAATCTGCAGGTCATGAGTAAACATTTTTGTGGTATATGATTTTACACAGCATCACTAAGTGAAATAATTTAAATGTTTATCAGAATACAAAACTGTCTCTGTGGTAGCTTGTTTTTTATCAGTTTGTGTCCAGGATGTGCGGCGTCTGCCATTTCCTGACCATAGACCTGTAAAAGTCCTAAATGGAGGGTCGGTCAGTCCTAATATTCCTCTCTTGGAGACTTGCTTGTTGCAGTTTGGAGAAAAGATCATAAAGAATCAACAGAAACAAAATGTTCATTCACATGCAGGAAACTGAGTAAACAGCAGTAAAAAAAAAAAAAAAAAAAGTCAAAATGGGCAAATCTGGAAAATAGCAAGGTTGTAGGAAAAGGTTTACCGCATCTATAAACTGATTTTGATTAATAAATGTTTGAGATGGGTGTCCTGGTATGGTCATGATGTGATATTCTGACCAAAGTATTTCACAAAGCTTTCTTGTGACCTTGAAATAACGTGTCAATTTATAAAAAAGAGCCTGATAGAACCAGTGGTGTGAGGCCACAATGAGAATGGTGTTGCTGTCCTTAAGGTTTCCATTTTGAAAAGCTTGATAAGGTAAAAATGTGGAAAAAAAAACAAAAAAAAAAAAAACACATGTTCTCCCAACTCATGACTACAAAATAAGCAGGAATAATAAAATATGAACCCACATTTGATTCTTGATAGTTTTCACATGAAATTGTGGTGATAAGTTGTTGAAAACTCAATAAAGTCACGTAGAGAGTACAATCGAAGATTTCAAAAGAATTTCTATGTACAGAGGAGAAATGTTGCAACACAGGGAACTCAGCTGCGCAACAGGCAAGATTCAGAACATTACAAAAGCGGCAAAAAGAATCATTTATTCCAGCATCAATACAGAAGTTAGCCTTTTGTACTTCAAAAACTTTTGTGTTTCCCACAGCTTGCCTAAAAGAACTTCCTCAAAGGTAACTCCACCCTGCAGTTTGGAACAATGAGTCTTTTGCAATGAACCAGATTGATTAAGGTGTTTATATGCGGTCTGACGCAGGCAGCTTGAACACACCAGAGGTCAGGTTGGGGATCAGGCATTGTGGTGTCACTGTGAAACATTAATTCCTACAAACTGTTACAGCATCTCATTCCAAAAAGGTAATATTTTCCCACAAAAGCTGTAGTTGGATAAGAATTTTTTTTAAAAGTGTTGGTTTTACTTAATCAACACCTTCACAGTCATTTGAAAGAAATTAAGATTAAGATGAATGTCTGTTGCACTTCTAACACAGACTCCCCTGAGAGGCTAACTGTGAATCTGGATCACTGAATGGTATCATCTTCAGCTTTGCCAACAAATTCTGAATATTTTGCAGATAAATTAATGAAGTAATGAAAACCTTGGGGGCTCGTCCACAGACTGGTAGTCACCATTAGCCCTGGATAAAGACATGAGCTGCCTAATCCAGAGAGTTTGAAACAGAGCCAGTAGGGGTGCACCAATTTCTTTAACTTTAGGAGATCAGTAATTGGCCAATCTTATCCCTTGATCTTATCTACCTCAGCAAAGATCTTAAAATCAGCCACCATCCTCTTCTGCTCTTCCGTGAGCGAGGTTTGACTGTTAGCCCCGCCCACCAAGTCATGTCCGCACATTTGTAGTTTACAATAGTCACCTCACTGTTACCAACTTAGCGGTTTTCTTGCTATATTTAGCAATATTTTAGACAAAAAGGTCTAAATCAGAATCAGCAAGTCAGGCTTTTTAAAGATCGGAAATCAGCAATCGGCCACAAAAAAACTGTGATTGGTGCGCCCCTAGCCATAAGATTTTCTTTTTAAATATTGTGAGCTCTAGTTTAACATGGCTGCATCTGAACGTCTGTTGGTGCATTTTGTTCCCAAAATCTTTTATCTTGTGAAATTATTTCATAGCTGCCAGGTAAGTTGTTAAAATAGTCTGGCATTAAAACTGACAGAAGAAAACAGCATCTGAAGCATAGCCAGTCTACAGTGCTGTCTGAATGAAGCAGCACTCTATTCAAAGCACATTTCTTGCTTGCTTGCATAAGATCTTGAAGTCAAAGGTCGGCAGGGAGCTGTTGCTTGTACACAGGGTGACACATTTGGCTCCAAAGGTGAGAAACCTCTGACGTAAGGCATCTCTGTGTTAACAGACCTCATTTCAAGGGCAGCTATCTCTTTTACCTGTATCTATGAAGGCTTGTGATGTTTGTATGATTATATTATAGCATAAAACCTAATGCTTGTCAATCTGATCAATACGGAAATCAGACTTTTTTTTCATAAATTTTTCCTTTAATACCAGTCTAATCGCACAAGAATTCCAATGTGCTTAATGTACCTGTTCAAATGGCAATAAATTCTATTCTATTCTATTCTATTCTATTCTATTCTATTCTATTCTATTCTATTCTATTCTATTCTATTTTATTAATTCCAAGTCCTGCACTTTGCAATTGTTTTGTCCACCTACAAACACAATAGCTAGACGTCACTCAGCTAATGGGCTCTTGGCTTATGGAGGATGTGTCACCTTGTCTGTCTGGGGCGCAGACAGAAGATCATGCCAGTGTTTTTCCTCTCACCTAGCACACTCTATGGTCTGTCCCAACACAAGCTACTGCCCGATACACCTGAACTCACTGAGGGGAATCCAATTATCCAGTGTGGAAGAGTGGTATTTTTCCACAGTCTCTCTTGTGGAATTGAATGACTAACTAACATGGCTAACTGAGGCTGCATTGTCCTTCGTTTTCACATCCAAACACATGTGACCTTATTAAATGGAGTAAACAGGATCAATTAAAAATGTATTTATTTAGAGTTTTTAAAAAGATCAGCCAGTGAAAACCACAATCAAATATTTAGTGTCCCACAATGGAATGTGCTGCATGCCACTTAGCCAGCATTCGTACTTCGAGCCATGCTGATATTTTCATAAGTGGGAGTGATTTCAAGGTTGCATATTATTTTTCCCGTCCAAAGAGCCAGTAGAAGGTCGTTTCACTACAGTAGATATTTCTACATCAGTGTTGGGTCACAAAAATGCAGATGTTCCTTACTGGCAGTTAATTTGTTGTGTGAAGATGGAGACTGTGATGGAAAGACTCCAAAGAAATACAACTCCTCTGGGCATTGTTGGCCATTTGGGTGCAATTCATGACTTTTATGTAAATAAAAAATAAAATCATTCAGCAAAGAAATTATGATGTCCCCCAAGGTTTAACTTTATGCTCCACTCTTTTTAAACTCTGCTGTCCCTGAGGTAATGTAATTGGCAGACGTAGGATAGATTTCCCCAACGTTATGCAGATGATATTCCGTTTTTCTCACTGTCTACTGATAAAACAGGGCCATTAAATAACCTTTAACAGTATCTTAAAAAACAAAACGTGGATGGCAGATAATTATATACAGACTAATAAGAGAAAAAACAGAAACTCATCCAATTAAGGTCCTGACCGTTACACCTGTGGAGAGGGGAGAAGAAATCTTGGTCTTATTTTTATATTTCCAATTAAAGGCAAAAACATGCATCTTTAGTGAAGTATTCACTGAGTTGTAATTATGTTATTTTCTTAAAAGCTTATATGTATCCATTTGTATTTAGCTATAATTTTTTATATATTTTTTTAAATTATATCTTTGAGCCGTACGCTTTGCAAGACTCAAAGCATGAGTCTTTTAAAGGCTGTATGTTTTTACCAATTTAATATTTTTATCTGTTTTAAATTCGAATATGTTCACAAATACAACCCGTTCTCTCCTTTTAATGTTTTAATATTGTTGAAGATGCCAAAAGTGTAATAAATGTTCATTTTTCTTAGCTACGATCACTTTTTATATGACAGCCATTTTGGATATTGATGCCAAGATTTGTGATGAACTTCCAATGTGAGTGACGAGTCCACCTGATTTCCTCCAACTTAAAATTCTGACACTCCAGAACCAATTCAAAGCAGGACAACTATTTGGCCATCAGGTCAGCCAATTCAGAGCCTACGTTTGTTTTATCATTACCGTGACATGGAACTTAATGCAATCCAGCTATATGATTGGACTAGATTGATATAATTTGATTATACATTTCTACAGTTAGGTAATGATTGGATTTGTTTGTCTTGTAAAGTGTTTTGTGTTGGCATGTACCACTAGATAAACTTCATTTCATTGACTTATGCTTTAAAACAAAACAGATGCCGGCATTAGTTGCTTTCACAAACAAGATGACATTGTTATATTTAATTGCCCAGGGCTTATTTTTGTTTATTATATTCATCACATTTTAAGTAAACAAAGAAATAAGGAAGTCTGGCCTTGCTTCTTGCTTTGCTTCATTGAGCTGCACTGAAGAACAGATCTTAAACAGCAGCTCTGAAGGTTTTCTATGGTGCTTGAAACGAGTTGTTAAATTGGGTTTCTGTGTGAAGCCTCTGAGAATTGGACGAGTTCCTGCTCATTGTGGAGATGCTTAATCAGACTGGAATTTGGGCTTTAGATGCCGGGTCAAAGCCTTAGTCTCTTTTCTTTGTGCTTTTCTTTGTTGTGTGAAAGAAGAGAATTATTTGGTTTGGAAGGCGCCACTAGCAGGGAGATGTGGAAAGGAGAGGGCCCTTGTCTCCAACACTGTCCAGAAGTCAAGAGTTCCAAGCAAAATGTATTTTATGTAATTCTCTTAATTACTTAATGTTGCAGCTTCTTTCTTTTACTAGGGATAATTTAGGTAAGTAAATAATATGCATGAAGCATTTTCTCATTTGCAATTCAGATAGCTCGGGATTATTGCAACAAGCCCAGAAAATTTGCACCAATAAAGTGAAGGGTGGAACGAGTCAAAACAAGAGGAACAAACACAGAGAAGGCAAACACTCAAGAATGTGTGAGCAAAGGGAGCAAACAGTGGCTCTTCAAATAAATGACTTAGTTGCAACAAATTGGTCCAGTCAAAGGGAGGCAAAGAACTAAGAGTAGCATGAGATAGTTGATGATACATCATGACAACCACCATCAGATACTATGGAAATCTACAACACTTGTAGATTTTATGACCTTTTGCCTTCGGATATGATTGGTTCCCTTTTAACTGTTGAGACAACCTGGATTTCTCAAGGCATTGACTTCATTAGCTCCCCTGAAAGTGGGGTGTGCTATCTAGGACCCAGATCCTGTAAGTCTTTTAAGGTGGAGTCTGCATGGATCAGAATTGTTTGTCTTGCGCATCCTACAGATCCTGGATTGGACTTAGATGTTGGGAAACTGAAGGTCAAGCCAACACCTACCAATGGCCTGAACTAAATGACCTGTACTTGTATAAGGCTTAATCAAGTCCAGAGGACCCTAAAGCACTTTACACTATATTTCACCCATTGATCCACACACTCACACACTGAGCACAATGACTGAGGTAGCTGGAACAGATTTTTGAATCAGCAACCCACCTTTTTATAAATAGGTTCTAAGTGTCAAAATATCTATGTGGATAGTTGGAGATAAGGATTTTCCAGCAGAATATTGCTCACAATGCCACAATGCAACTTTAATCCGCCTTTGGACCAGATCTTCCTCTGTTTGGCAATGCTTAAGCATCCATGTAACGTGAATCAAAAAAAGGAGCTAATTCAAGTTATTCACCATCTTCTCCTACTGCTTTTTAGTCTGGTTCTGATGGCCATTTATGACTGTGATGAACAGAGATCAGCATGGATTCTGACTGGTCTGTCGCAATTGCCCTCATATGCAAAAAACTGTAGCTGCGTTTCCATTGACCATATAATTGCACAACTTGACGTTGAAAATAAATTTGCTTAATGGAAACACATTTAAAAAATAAAGAAACTTGTTTTTCGCTAAGATTTGACACTAGGTTTTGACACAGTTTCACTGTGGTTTTTCAACCACAGTGAAATTGTTGTACTTCGCAAAACTGCAATGGACTAACTTTTTTTTTTGCATCATGTGAATCACATGATCATCAACTGGATATTACCACTGACACAAACCACAAAGAAAGTGACATGAAGTAGTTGGAGGATGATGGCAAAGCATGTTTTCTAATGACTTGCAGCATGAGCAAACTTATTCACGTGTGATTTTAATTGTGTTTCTTATTTAATGGAAATGGCGCAAATGTAATTTTGTGTCTTGACATTAGCAAATTACTGACAAAGTTTTGCACACATTTATAATGGAAATGCAGCCAGTGACGTACTGTGGACTTCTTCAACATTTAAATCTCTAGTTGTTCATCAATTGGGTCGAACCACACAGAGCAGGCTAATGTACACTGAGATGATTTTTGTTATTCACTCTGTTACATCTGTGCTAACTGTCAACCACCTTGAAATGGGTTTAAAAGGTTAAGTTGCTCCAGGAGCACAACTGTAAATCTCAACGCTTTTATCGGGAAACAAGATCATTTTTATTCTAATATATTCCACCTAAAAGAAGACATTTCCTTTTTTAGTTCTTTGTTCTGAAGCTTTCCAGTAGAATAATGCTTGGCGGCTTTGAAAATTTAAATGATTGTTTCACTTCTTTAATGTGCAATTTGATTTCGAATTGAATATCAAGTCTGTTCTTTTGGGTCAGGTGATTGGTCATAACGGTGTGGAGAAGCGTTGCTTCCTGATTTAACCTGTGTTAAATTAATCTCTGGACAGGATTTTTTGTAAACTTCCTCAGTGATGTTGGCTAATAATCAAAACAAAGCCTGGATTTTCCATATTTGTTCAATGACTATTTGGAAAAAGAAAGACAGGATGAAGGAATGGTCTAGCCAAACTTTCAGTCTTATTCTGACTATAAATGTCAATTGTGTTACACTAAACACATCAACACCTACAGCTAAGTTTGACACCTAAAAGACAAAGATTAAGATGTATTCATCTGCTTCATGTGTGATGACCATCTCTGTTCAGTTTATTCATAACTTAATTAATGACCTAACAATGGGGTAATTACATGTAGGCTAGGTAAAACCATCATTTTAAAACTGCATTACTTGGTTTATATTTTACAACTTGTTTAATGATCTAAAACATTTGGGTGTGACAAAAAGTTTCACCTAAGGGACAGATTATAACTGGTCTTCACCTTATCTGGGCAAAATCTAAAGCACATTGACCCAGCTTCTTGTGTTGTAAATATTGTGAAACTTTAGTATTACCCAGACCTAGAGGGCAACAGAAGGGGAGTTTGAAAGTACGACTTTCTGTCTTTAAAATTGCTTTATAGTTTCTTTAATCATTGCTTGGAATTTTTCTTAAGGGTTTGGCGTTACCAACATATATTTCATTCCTCCTGATATGTTGCTGAACCAGCCTAAGTGTTTGCCCAAATAACCGTTAATCCATAAAGTTTGAAAAAGACCACAGAGTACTGAAAAAAAACAACAACAACTTTAAACTTTACCCAAGATAGGAGTAAATAAATGCGCCTAATGAGCACTCAGACGACAAATGGCAAGATGCCGCCACATGGTTTAAGTTTAGAGGACTGAAGTTGTGGAAAGAATGTGCGTAACAAGCCTGACAATCCTTTTCCTAGGTGTTGTTGGCTGTTGCTAATAAGGTCAAGATCACATAATCGTGAAAAAGTGAGGGAGTCACATGTGAATTCAATTTGTAATCCGGGCTTTACTCAAGAAATAATGTAATAGTTAATTTGGTGTAAACAAAGTCTAACATAGTTTGTTAGACTGCGGTATGAAAACAGTTTCTGTTTTCCCCTGGTGAAGGTTTTTCTGAAGGGGACTGGAATGCCACAAAACAAACACGAAAAAAACTGTTGACATCCTTGAGATTCAGCCGGTCAGTTGCTCTGGAATACGTTTATGCCATAAATATTTATGCTTATTTCTTCCCAATCAAATGATTGGCAGTCCATCCATCCATCCATCCATCCATCCATCCAATGAGGTGCCAATTGTTGTATCTTTCTACTGACCTAAACACTTATTATTTAAATTATTTAAGAAGATTTGTTGGGACACAAAGAGCATTTGTGATGCAGTGTGTCTGCTCCATTCAAAAAAAGCATTGTTGTGATAACCTGCTGAAGTGTCAGAAAGAGAAGGAGATCCTTAAAGAGACAGAGACCCAATTTCAAGGCGTCAGATGCAGCTTTCATGCAAAATCAAATTTCTTTTACTTAGTTTTTTATGCTGACAGCATTTTCCTAACGACTGAAGGTAACATAGCCAACAAAATACTTACTACCTTAAAATCTTCTGCTTGGAAACAAAATACAGAATTTCTGTTGTGCAATTTAAAGCTAACTGAAAATCTGATCTGTGGAGGAAAATAAACTAGTTTATGGCCAAAATACAATTCTAGCTGTATGAGAAATAAATAGTGTTGTCCCACTACAGCGTTCTACCTTTAAATCATGGTTCTTGCAAAAAGTCATGAGTTAAAGGAAAACAAGTACCCCCTGAAAACTGAAAAAGGTTCCAGCACCGGAAATTGTAATTAAATTTATACAAATTCAGTTCAGTTCAAAAATGCTTTATTTATCCCAAATGGAAATTAAATGCTGTGACTCATATGAGTCACAGCATTTAACATGCAGAAACAGAAATGCATAACAGAAATGCAGCAATAAAAAAAGAAACATTTTTCGGTAAAACGTTTTGCGCTAGGATGAGATGGTTTTTCAGCTGTAATGGAATAAATGTAATTGGCAAAACTGCAATGGAAACACTTTGTTCACATCACACGAGTCACATGATCAAATAAACGGATGTTGCTCCTTTTGGAAATGACAAAGAAGATGACAGGAAGTGGTAGCAGGATGATGGTTTGTTTTTAGTTCTTCAGGGATTTTTTTTTTCCAGGCAATGTGCTGCTGGATCCACCAGAGCTCTCACAGCATCACACAGTTCAGAAAAAGTTGTGTCATTCCAGCGTGTTGAATCCATAACTCTTCTGTAAAGTCATCGACTTCAATTTCGCCAAAATGCTGCTCCCAAGTAGAATAAGACGCCGATGTCTCCGATGATTTTTTAATAGAGTCATAATTCATCGCTGAATTATTAGTGTATCTCAGGTAACTGCTTACAGCCGTCACTGCCATGACTTTTAATGGCTTATCACGCGAACAAGCTTAATCACGTGTGATTTTCATTTTCATTTTATTTCTTATTTAATGGAAACACTGCAATTGCAAAATCATGTTTCTTTTTACATTAGCTGAGTATCGACAAAGATTCGTCCACATTTGCAATGGAAACACAGCTTATGTTGAACTGCAATGGACATTCACAGTCAATTTCCTCATAACTAATAAAAGGGCAGCTCATGAACTCTTGAAGAGCAAGAGAATGAAGCAGCTACTCTTGTAAAGTGAGTGGTGAAAATTAAATCAAGATGTCTGTTAAATAGCTGCAACATTTTGGCACCTCCATCAATAAATCGTTTCCAAGTCAATAAGTTCTGCTGCCTGGAAATGCAACTGAAGGATTTTATATGAAAGTGCATGTTGTCATCAACTTCTCCAACTCACTGACCCCATAAATGGTTTGGAAAGAACTGCAGAAACAAATTCATAGCCCCAAACTCCGCTTTTACACCACTCTGCCCCGCTTCCCCACCCCAGCCCACCCCGATCACCCTCCTCTCTCTGCCGCCTGGCTGAGACTACGTGAGCCTCCACACATCACTGTCTGGGCAGAAAAAGTTGTGTAGAGAAGAAGGCAAAAAGGAGAAGGAGGAAACAGGGAAGGAGGAGCAGGGCGTGTTCAGATGGACGTGACTGCGCTCACACGGAAAACCCAGCCCCATCACTTCTCTCCCTTTCCTCCGGGTTTCTCCTGTAGATGTTAACGTTGCCATGGTCATCCCATTAGTCAGCTATCTGTAATCCCCTGGTCATGCAGGGGATTTAGAAACAGGCAGGATGCAGATATAACAGGAAGCAAGTGGCTTTGAAACACTTTGTGCCAACGCTGCGCAGCGACATGTTTTTATTTTGAGGTGACGCCATTCTGTCAATCCAGGAAGTAAACATGAGCCGCAGAGTGAAAGTTGTTCTTCTCTGCAAACATATTTGCCAAAGTTGCAATAGATGGTGCTTTGCGACATAAATAACTAACCTTCAACATTATTTATTTATTTATTTTTTACATTATAACAACAGACTTCAATGGATTTCAAGGGCATTTTATGTGATGGCCCAACACCCACATCTGTAATCAATCCCTCAGAGTCTAGACTTGGTAGAAGTAGACCTGAGTGATATGAGTAAAAATCGTAATAGAAGTGTATCACAGTGGTGTGCGGTGGGGGTTCAGTGTGTTTAAAGTGCTTTTTAAAGTACGTAATTAAAGTGAAACCTAATACACCACAATACCAATAAGCAACTCGTTTGTAGAATAAAAATTAAATTATAGATAAAATTAAATGTGACTTAAATATTTTACACTTTTTCTTTTACATTTTCTCGGACTAACAGAGAAGGCCCTGATGGCCCTGACAGCACATCATTGGCATTACACATCCATCGATACTAATAATTATTGAGTAGCTTTTGTTTTAAATATCCAAAATACAACCAAACTAGTGCCGTGACCTTTTACTCTTTTATCTACAATTTCCTCTTGAGCTGTTTTCATTTTCGCCTTTCACTCCACCCTGAAGTTTTTTATTTTTAAGCAGTTATGAGGCATGGTGGCAAACCATGAAACTGCTCCCACATACCCAGGCCTGCTGTGTGCGCCCACGCGCTGCCCAGACGGTTGAGATTTTACAGTCAAACGTACTTACTGCCTACATTTCTGGTGACAAATTTATTTCCCACAAACCACATGGATATTAGCATATGTTGAGCTAGCTGGGTGGTTAGCGCCGTTTCTTCTCCACCAGGGCAGCCCACTCTGCTGCACATTAACAGCTCGGTGTCGCAGACAGAAAAGTTCGGTATGAACACCGTTAGCTGTGCGGGTCAGTGCGCCACCGGTTGGTTCTTAAGATGTACGTCAACAAAGTGTACCATATTTATCGATATTAATTAAAATGCTACATGTTATAAGATTCCATATTTTTCTAGACAATGTTGGAAATCTCTTAACGAATAACTGTCATAATTTAGCTAAAATTATGACAGTTGGAAATTGCGTGTTTGACTCACTGGTCTGTTATCTAGTACCTACCGTAAATGCGCCCTCTGGTGGACTCATCACGGGTAAACAACGACCTTTATTTTCATAATAAGAATCTTATATAAAATTACCTTAAATGTATCGAATGTCCCCTGGAGGGCTCGGTAATATACCAGGTCTTCATGGAAAACACTAAATTAAATTATTACTCTCCAAGACCCTCCTTCTGGCTCTGATTGGTTGCATTTCTTCAGACGGCAATAGTAGCTCAGGGAGGACGTGAAGGATTGGAGATCAATCTTTTCACATATTATCTGTCTCATTTCATACTTTCATGACACGGTGGTATTTTTTAACAAATATGTAAAAAAAAAACAAAAAAACAAAAAAAAAAAAAACATTGGTTACTGCAGCTACTATTGAGAAGATGCAGTGTACCCAAAGGGTAGGTAGAAATATGAAAACCATATTTAGTTTTCCTTCCACTTCACAATGATACACCACTTTATTTATCACATAAAAATTCCAATAAAATACACTGACGTTTGTGGCTATAACAGGATGAAATGTGAAAAAGTTCAGGAGCTAAACATACTTTTTTACTAGGCATTGTAATTGCCAACTTCACCAACAGCTCTGTAATCTTCGAGGACATCCAGGCTCACAAACCAAGGTAGAGTCAGGAAGGCTTCACCAACCTGAAATTAGAAGTTGTTTAGTTTCTATTTTAACTGGTGTTTTACCACCTGCACCAGTATCATTTACAGACATTCTATTCTTGAAAGGTAAGAGTTGGCTGAGGTGTAACAAAATTCACATTAACTTATTTACCAATATTGTCAGTTATAAATTTAAACCATTGCCTGTAAGAAGCATGTAGTCAGTTTTAGAATTTATTATTTGAAAATCTCATAAGTCAATAACATTATGGATGTTTTAGCATTTTTCTAATGTCCTTTATTGTTGGGAGGCATGGATAACATGGAAACAGTAGTAAATGAACACATTGATGTTCAATATAGATTAAAAAAAGAAATGAATGGGAAATGTTATATTTCTCTATATATGTGTTCTGCTTAATGCACTTTAAGGATCTAGAAGGGTAAACAAAAATAAAAGTTCAAATTTAGAAAATTGCTGTTTGCAGAGAGGCTTTACTGATCAGAGTATCGCCTGAAGTACATAAGCACAAGAGTTGCTAAATGTTGCTAAAAGTTAATTGGATTGGGCATTTTAAATCTGAAGTACCTCAACAGTTCAGTCATTTAATCTCTAGTAGTCTAGCTACCTGTAATTTTAATGTGAAAAATTCATGAACTTTGAGGAGTTCAATGAAGTCTGAAAAAATATCTCTATTTTCCTTTAACAACTTAAAGAAAAACTCCTATCAAATCCTATAATTTTCCAGACAATTTAATGACCTCATGGAGTTTTTAATACATTAACTAATTGATTAGCTTCTAATTCTGGCTTCTGATTTAACATATTTTTTCATATTAGTACTGACTACGTTGGTAAAGTGACTTTTTTCCTATTTTTTTCAAAACAGTAAATCACGAGACTCAAATCATGTCAGAATTTTAAGGAACTATAAGAATTCCTTTCTTCTTAAAAATAAACAGGATCTAGAGACAACATGACACGAGGAAGCTAAAGATCAGTCACACACTTGACACAAAACAAAACTCTTCACTTCTTTAAATCCTTCTCTGACTGGAACTAAAACCTTCTGTATTAAATAGATTAAAAAAGAAATCTAAAATCTATCTCTACAATATATTCAGTCCCCAAAAGCAGATGACTCAGTTCAGTAAGACATTTTTCTGAGAGTGATGGAACTATGCAGAGAATCACGTAAGAAGGCTTTCATTTTGCCGTGTGTATATACAGGGATCACATGTAGTCTATTTAATGGGCTCTGCTCCATTCAAGGCTCACTGAAAGACTTATCCCCTCCATTCTGCACAAAATCTCTTCCTGAATGGGCTGCTGCACAAAGAGAGAGGGATGGGTTTTCACCTCGCTGCAGCAGTAATTCAGGTAGCACATTCTTTAAAGGACAAAAGAGAAAGAAAACAAAAAAATGATCTTTATTCTGTAAAAATGTGAGCATTAAAAAGGAGTAAAAGAAACAAATATATTAAAAAAAAGTATTCATACTACTTAATTTTTTTTTAACACTTTGATATTTTGTGTGATGGACCAAAACAAACTGTCATGTAGAATAACGCAAAGTTAAGTTATCATTGTTGATGCATGCTAGTGGCAGCATTATGCTATGGGGAATAATTAATTTGAAGCTGTGACATTATATAAATGGATGAATAACAAGGTAAAAGTACAACTTTGAAAAATAAAACCCTACTTTTTTATCTCCTATAACAGGTTAAATATTTTTTTTACTGTGTAACTTTACAAATGGCGCACCATCCTTAAGAGTAGTACTCTGGGACTAATGCCTGAAAACCTACAGTTACGGTTGTAGCTGTAGACTAGTCAAGGTCTGGAGATCTGATCAAAAATAATTAGATAAATAATTAGGGGACAATTATTTTTCCCCCTTTAGGCCAAGTAGGTTTTCATAACTTTTTTGGTACCACATAAGTGCAATTATCATCTTTAAAAAACTGCTTTTTGCATTCATTTATGTTGTCTTTGTCTCATATATTTGAGTGATTATTTTTTTCTATTCTTACAAAAATGGAAAACCAAAATCTGTAAGGTGGAAAATATTTTTAACAGCACCGTAAATAACAATAATTAAACTTTGAAACTCTGCTGGTTGTTCAGTTCAAGCATCAGGCTTAAGGCCTGTCTTTGAGCTGTTTCCACCACTTTCCCTCTGTCAACAACCTAATAGTTTTATTGCTTCCTGGTTACCCATTAGGTTTCCAAAAGGTGGAAACATTTGGTTTAAATGCCCACAGAGCAAACTGACACAACTAAAATGTTCCACTTTAAGAAGTCTGTAAATGGGGGTTTGATGCTGCTAAATATTTTCAATTCTGAAATTATTCTAATCCTAGTTGAAACGCTTCACGGTCCTTGTGAATGTGAAATGTGAAACAGTGCAGATTGACCAAAGGTCCCCACTTCTCTAAAATGTCCTCGAAGCAGTGATCTATGGACTCATACTGGTTCTCACATCATAAGTTTACCAGAGCACAACACACTTCATGTCTTCCCCTTGAATGTGGTTTTTCCTTCAGTCTTAATCATGACCAGACCGAGTGCTTTTGCTCCGTCTGGTCACACTGTGGCCAGAGAGTCTATGTGACTGCTGTCAGGTTCACCACTTCAGCGCTCCTCCTACTTGAAACTCCACAATTTAACACACACACGCAGACACGCGCACACACACACGCACACATATTTGTCTTTCTATACTTGTAGGGAAACTGTCCTGCCATCCCCCATTTTGGGGGGTAACCAGACTTATGTCTAACCCTAACTATCAACATACAAACCCAGCCTTTATCTCAACTTAAATCTGGTTGAGATAAAGGCTGATCGATTTCTTTATCCAATTTTATTCACTAAGTCTACTGAAGTAGTGTTTGCACTTTTTGGAGACAGTCAGTAGAGCAAGTTGGCTCTAAAGTCTGCAAGTATGTGAAGGGAACAGAAGCATGGATGTTGCCCACAGCCAATGAAAAAAGAGGGTAGGATAAATTTGTTGCAAAATTATAGATACAAAATGCAATAAATAAAAGATAGGCATGATACCAAGTATGAACTAAATAATTGCATTACAATGTTGATTTATGCAGAAAGCCATGAAAAAAGAGCCAAAGCCAACACAGAAACAAGAGGAAACTCTGAGTCTTAACTGATTAAGAAAAAAAATTATTTTTAAAATAAGTAGAACATAAAGTATCAGTTTGAACATGAATATAAAAATACATTTATCACTAGTGTAGTGTTTAAACACTATATTTATACCAATAAGGCCCATTAAAGTCATTCCAACACTCACTGACAATCGTTAAAAAATAATAGAATGTTACAAACTTCCAACTGATCTTACAAAACACTGTCAAAACTATCCAAATTCACTTGTAGGATATTAACAATTAGGTATTTTAAATAAAAAAAATTTTTTTAATCTTAGAAGGGAGGTGAAAGAAACATCATCTGAATTTTGAGAAAATCTATTACCTACTGGGAGAGGGCATCGTGAAAGATTGAAGTTTCCATGTAGGTTTGATGCGTTCATCTGGTTTTCATTATGTGGTCTGTGATACTGCAGCAGGTAAGGTTGTTAAGTGTGGAAAACTTCTCTCTTTTAGTCACCAAACAAAATTCTGTGGAAACCAGTCTGTTAGTCAACATAAGTTATAAAAGTTCTGGTGTGTGTCCCAAAGTCAATAAGCACCTCAGCCATTACCCTAACCTGGAACCCTAATAACAACGCTCTGCTACACTGATACCATTATTTCTCAGTACCAATCATTGCTGAGAAGGTAGATGATTACTCCTGAAAAGGTCCTATAAAGGCAAGCTGTTATGTAAACAAGTGGACACACACATTATGGTCAAACACCTGACTGAACTTCCAAACAAACTTTGCATGCAGACTTTGCATATTGTCGGCCACTTTCCCTGTATGCAAGTGAGCATCTGTCATTTTGCATCCAATTTCCTTCGTGACTTTGCTTTTTGCTCCTATACTCTGAGGTGAACTTCATAAGGTTCTGCGTGCTAACAACATGTTGCCTGAGCAACTACAGCCTGTTCTAGACTTGCATGTGGCTTGCATTTGAGAATGTGTGTGTGGGGGGGGGAGGAACTGTTGTGTCAGGCTTCTCAATGGTACATGGCCTCAGTGTTAACAGGCTTGGCTAAGACACAAATAGTCATTTAATTCTGCTGTGACGAAGGACTGTGATTGATCCCTATCAGTCAGGTTACTAAAAGCTGCACACCAACTGGATCATTTGCTCTGTGAAATACCTTCCATCTAATACCTAGAGACTTGCAGAAGAAAAAAAGGTTATTTTCTTAATTTCTTTCCCAGACTGATTCGTCTGGAGCAGACAGGGTGTCATGTCTCGCTCTCTATGCTAGTCTCTGCACAGAGAGACAAGCATATGACTCAGAGGCTTGTCTTCTACTTACCTAGCCTGTAAATGACACGAAATAATCTGGTGTCATACATAGTATGCACATATGCTTGCACAATCAGAGTCCCTTGTAAAAGTATTCAAGCGACCCATCCATATCGCTCGAGTCCCCAGATAGGGGTTAAAACCCTTAGTGTCAATGTATTTTTAATAAAGCTTATGTAATAGACCAGGGGGTCTGCAACCCTAACCCTCCAGATCTACCGCCCTGCTCCAACAGCTGAATCACATGATTGAGTTACCTCTGCAGGATGCCAATAAGCTTGGCGAAGCTCTGATATTGAGACATTCATTTGATTCAGCTGTTTTGGAGCAGGGTTGCATCTAAAACTTGCAAGACAGTAGAGATCGAGGACTAGAGTTGGAGACTCCTGGAGCAACCCAAAGCAGTGGCTAATTGTATCAAGGAAAAATGGCAAATGGTTGTTTAGATTCTGGCGTCTTTCAGGCAAACTCTACAATGGGCTGCAGTTGCCACTGAATACATCTTGTATTAACTTGTATCATGTACTTTTCAGTGATGTTACAGTTCTGATTCATGTAGTTTGTTGCTATTTCTCAGTTTAGTTTTCTCTTTCTGCATGTGTAGAAGCAGATTTCTAAGGTGTCGACTTGTCTTCTGCCTGAATGTTATTTTGTAACCCCCCGAAATAGTTTTAAATACAATTTGCACATAACTGTTTTTGTCCGTTTGAATGCCTAATAAAAAAACAGTGTTAAGATCAGTTCCTCTGTATTTGAGTCATATTTACTCTTAATTTCTTGGATGGTTACTTTTGAGTAAAATTATGAAATGATGCTACTCAAGTACAATTACATGTTAATTCAATACATTTAAATCTGCATAACGTTTTCCCATAAAAGTCCCCAAACAGTTTCTGAGACCATCTTCCTGTCTGCAAACTGACAGATATGCAGCTTGTGACTCACTGCATGATTCATCCAAATGAGATAACAATTGGAAAACTGCCATGAAGTCCGACTATTGCAGAGCGAGTCCTTATATGGCGAGGAAAGGAATTTCAGTTATACAGAGGAATAAGGAAAATACACATTTTCGTCAAGTGAATTTATTGTTCCAATGCAAAAAAAAAAAAAAAATCTGTACAACATGTGCACAAGACGCCTCTCGCTTTAGCTGTTCAAAAACTACATAAATATACAGAATATTACAAAAAGAAAATTCAAGTTTCTGAAGCAGACATGTTAACAAAATATTAACTGAGAAAATGATCAGCTTCTTTGCTCTCAGTCAAACATATTAGTACAAAAAAATGATCCATCCCCACCACGACTCCAGTCACATCCCAATCCAGTTTCTCCATATGTACACTAACATTTACAGAGATATTATTAACAGCACGCAGTGTAACAAAAATAGGTGCTTCATTTTGTGCATAGCAGTCAATGACAGCAAAACAAATTTAAATAATGTTCCATAAACAATATGCAATGTGGTAATGAAACTACAAAAAAAAAACTCAATACTAGACAAAGTAGCGCATTGAAATGATATGTAGAGTTATTAGGTGAAATGTTCTCCCTCTCATTGAGGAGTTGAGTCTGGAGAAACAAGAGAAGCTGCTTGGGGCTTGCAGAAAGCAAGCGCTACAGGCACTCTACGGCAAAACCAAACCCAAGAAGAAGAAGAAAAATAAAAAAAGTCACCGCTGTGCAAAACGTTGCTTTGTTTGAAACATGTCAGCATACAGAGGATTCATCGTTACGATGTGGTAAGGAAAAGGGTGGGGGATAATATTAAAACCTCCCGTTAGTGATTTTAGTCTTTGGTCTGAAATGAACCGATATCCGAACAGGTGAGCCAACAGGAAACTCCATTTTTCCAAAATTCTCGTGAAAAAAAATAAAAGAAATCCCATTTGAAGTGATAAAGATGTAGCAGATTGTGTTGCTGTGACTCGCCCACGCCGTCCACTAGCAGGGCAGCAGGATGTCATGGCAGACAGAGGAGCTTCTCAGGTTCTGCAAGCAAACACACACAACAAAGAAACGCTTAGATTCTTCTCGGATAGCATCAGCCTGCAGGTATGCACCGAGAAGCTGACTAGAGCTGTTCCAGCAAGCAGTATGGCCTCAGGATGGGCCTGGGAAAGTTCATGTAGTTACGTCATCCAAACATCTATTTTTAAAGGAAATGAGAGGTTAGCCATCAGGTGTGTGAACAGGTTCTCTATTGTAACCAATATCTTCAGAGAAGTTAAAAAAAAAAAAAAAACACACACACCCTGCAGCATGGTTCATACTTTCCTAATGCGACATCCAAACTAGCTCAAACTGGTCAGCTGCACTCATGTCAACAAAGTTCAGTGATGCTGCAGGTTGAGGTAACTTAATGGAAACCTTTTAGTAGAATCTGGATTATATGTTTAAGACTAAATATTGCTGCTAAAGCAGATGGCTGCGGACTTAGCTAGGTAGCAGAATAACATGGCAGCAGCTACAGTACCATGAGTATTCACACCCCATCAGGTTTCACATTATGCTAGGTAATTAAAATTAATTTTATATAAACGGAGAATTGGAAGTATTGCAAAAAACAAACAAACTCTAAAGTGTTTAACTTTACCGTTACCCCCAAATAAAACTTTATGTTAAATAATGTAAGGTGACCTTTAGTGTCAAGAAAGCCACTTACAAATAAAATGTATTGTTATTGCAACCAACCACATTCACTCAGAGTTTAATTTTGCAATTGGCCTATTTTAAGAAATAACCTAATGGGATGTAAAAACAGCAAAAAATAAAAACTAGTTTTTAAATATTACAACCAAAAATTGTTGAATTTCAGACTGTGCAGAAACTAAAGTGTGTACTAAGCTAGTCTTTATGAAAGGCTGAAAAGAAAAAAAAAGAAAAATGGGCAGAATATAAATTTGTCCTACAATTTTAAGAATTATTTTGTCCAAATTTCTTTGTTTAAAAACACACAAGATTCTGTTTAAAAAAAATAAAAAATATAGGGGTGTGAATACTTTGACATGGGAGTGCCTGGAACAGCTGCACAGATTTTGCAAAGTGTTTACCTTTGAAAGCTAAGATGGAAAACCACCTTTAGGTAGTGGAGGATGGTGCGTCTTTAAGGAGCAAAACACAGGCCAAAAATAAACCAGACACACAGAGTCAGCAAGAAGCAGTTAAAGTGGGAGGTCGGGGGCAGGGAGTGGGGGATGGGGAGGGGAGAGAAAAGAAACTGGCTGAGACAACGCTGAAGAATCACAGGAATGCGAGGCTGGGAAGTCCGAGTTCCACATGGACAAATATGTACACTTTTCACTTCCAGAACAGTAGATTACATCATTTCCCATGATTCAACTCTGGGTTGTACAGGAGTAAGAGGAAATGTAAATAACTACTCGTTAGGAAATCTACTTCCCTTGTTGTTTGAGTATTATGGGAAATTAATGGATGTAAAGCAAACAGACAAGGAAAAAAAAGATCCTTGTTAAATACTTACAGGCAAACTTTGCCCAGCCAGTGCTGTGAGGAACAGAGGAGGAGAAGAGGAGAGGAGGGAACAAACAAATGAGTGAGCAGACATGCAAAAGGCTGAGTGAGGAAGCAGACGCAGGAAGAAGCCCTACATGGTTCTGGACCATGAGGGCAGGTGGACTGTAGTACCTGTCCGGCCAGAGCCAGGGGAATGTGAGTGGAGGTGCAGAGGGCCAGCGACTCTACGGAGCCGGGCAGCTCCTGGATGGGGGCCTCGTCCAGGTCGTCGATGCGAGGCTTCTTGATGTGGGACTCCGGGCTGGTCAGGGGGGTCACGCTGTTCCTCCTGATCAGGGTGCCGGGACCACGCTTCACTTCCTGTGGGGCGACAAAGACGAGCCGTCAGCCTAAAGAACGTCTCAGCAGCAGAGGCCTTCATCAGGCGGGCAGGTGGGATGGCGGCTGACCTCAGGTCTGTCTCTGTGCGTGTTCACCGCCTCCACATTCAGGGAGATGGACTCCACCTTACAGCCGTAGGCCACCGGGGTCAACTTCAGGACCGTGTGGAGGGGACACTTCAGGTACGGCATCTCATCTGGAGCCACATGGAAAAGTTTACACTTTAGAAAATTCAAAAAGGCATAGTTTGAGATTTTTAAAGATTCTACAGGGTAGTTTTCGTTTAAACGTAAAATCAAAACTGGACCACTGAAGACAACTACGACAAAGCAGAACAATTAGTTTCTGCAAAACACCATTTCCTGAAACTTTAAACCCAGAGCCATGCTAGCATCAGGTGGCTGTTCAAGGAACTCAAGGATCATTTACACAGGAAGTGGAGGTTTGAGGCAGCACCTGTGTTTAATCATTGGACTTCTGCTCAGTGAAAATGATGATTGGTTTGGATCATGTAGTTTTATTGACCAAAACCAATTTGATGTTTGAATCAGTTCAGCTAGTAGAAGTCTGTTTCAGTCACAGTTCCTCTCCAGTTAGCCATTAGCTTTAGCCTCTGGGAGTCAACCAATGTGGATTTATGCTAAATAAAAATACAAACGGAAGAATCTAATCCCCTCAAGTCCTCTAATGAACACCATGTGCATTAGTTCCTACCTGCACTCTTATCAAGGAAGTAAGCAAGCAGACATCGCATCACAGCCTGATGGCAGACCACCAGCACGTTCTCCTGCCTCTCCAGCTCCATGATGACCGGCTCCACCCGCTGCACCAGGTCCTGGTATGACTGGAATCAGGACAATTGACAGGTTGAAGCACAATCTAAACTCCACAACCTGCTCCACCTGCGTTTGGCCATGATGGGGCTGGTGTACCTCTCCGGCTGGGTAGCGGTAGTAGTACTTGTCTTCATCTCTCAGTGCAAACTCTTCAGGGAATTTTTCCTTCACTTCATCATACGTCATATCCTCACACAAACCCTAAAAGACAACAAAAGATGCCAATCAGATTGGGGAAGGAGAGCTTAAGTTGCTACTATGGCATTCCTCTGGTCGACACTCACAGCGTCGATCTCGTTGAGCGCCTTCCATTGCTCGTATGGGACCCCTAGGTGCTCGGCGGTCTGGATGCTGCGGCACAGCTGGCTGGTCCACACCTTCAGGTCCTTCAGCTGCTGCTCATCAACGAACCGAGCCAAAGCAGCTGAAAACTAAAAACAACAAGTCAATTAGCATCCCGTGTCATCATTTAGCCTGGGTTTTTCCCTCGCCGGTGACTGGTTGTACCTGTCGGCCCCGCTGCGACAGGCCCGAGTCGCCTCCCAGTCGGCCCTGTAGGTTGTCTTTGCTCTCTCCGTGTCGACACAGGTAGATGGTGCGCGGCTGGACATGGATGTTCATCAGGTAGTAGACAATTTTGCTCTGAATGTGATCTTGGATGCGGTTGACGAGAAAACGGCGGCCCACGTCGATCACCTTGATGAAGGAGTGATCCCTGCAGGATGACAGGATGAGTGCTCTGCCCAAAAGGATGCAGTTGCCATGAAGAAAAGGCAGAGAGGACCCCAGCCTACCTGTCGTACTGGTCCGGATCCAGAGGCTGGTAGCTGGTTCTGTAACATTCGATCCGTTTCTGGAAGTCCATCATGGCTTCGGTTTTGTTACAGTCCTTGTAGTCCGGACAGGACACCTTCACTTCCTGTACGGGGAGGAAAACTGTCAGACGGCAAACCACACGCCTGATGCCAAAGGAGATGTGAGCATTTATTAATTTTTTATATCCAGTGTGCGATCAAAGATGTGGACCTTCATCATCAAGTGTCCTAGTCTGAAACTCACCATTATGTTTGACGCAATCACACTTTGATCCTCACAGACAGACTCAATAAAGAAGATCTGGAAGGAATGAAAAAGTGAGCCAATTCAGTGAATCGCTCTAGACCTGAAACACAGCAGCATCTGTTACCAAGGCAACATACCTTAAAGTCGTTCTCGCTGCCAAACTTTAGGATCAGATCCCGTCTATCTCTTGTCGTGTTCGTGGCGTCAAACACCTGAAGGAAACACCAAGAAGGTCCAGTTATGGTCTGTTTGTTGGGTGTTCGTGGAGGTACAACATAAATAACCAAGAAAACTCACCGCCACTTGGCCCCCCTCATCCTTCAGGTAGGACTTGACATCTCTCAAAGCTGCTAAGGCACATTGCCTGAAGAGCAAATGCAAATGTTAGTCAAGCCAAACAACACAAGAACCGAGACTCTCAGTTGAGGGGAGACTTACTGCCTGATTTTCACGGCAGACTCGTTGTCAGGCTTGAAGAAGTCATAGGAGCTGTAATTTTTGACGGCCTCCCTGCGGTACTCCCCGACGTTGAAGACTGCAGAGAAACAAATATGAACGCTATGTCCCCAAGAGAGAAACATGATTCTGTGCCGTCTGCTCAGTTAATTAAGGGGGCACCGCATCTTGTTGTGTAACAGAGAAGTTGCTGAGCTCAAGCACTACCAACCTTTGGTGGGTATGCCGATCCAATTGAGGTAGCGGGTCAGTTTCTTGGAAATGTACGTCTTTCCTCGAGCGGGCAGTCCCACCATCACGATGACGGTTGGGGGGTTGGCGAAGTGTGGGGCTCCGGTGCCTGCAGGGAAGGAACGGGTCATGAAAAATGATCGCTTACTGATCTAAAAGCTGCACTCAGCACGGCAGACTGTTTTCTGCTTCAGACTTCTTGGAAGTGATTGACACTAAAAAAACAGAAACTGAACCCATTTAGAATTCACCACGAAGACATGATCTTCATATTTCTCTACATCCCTTCAGCAAACACATGGCTGCTTGCTGCCAGAATTACCTTACTTCCACCTCACTGTGCATTTGACCTACTTCGGGGTATGCACTGTCCTACAGAAGTCACAATGGCTTGTTTTCACTTGGCTGTCCACACAGAAGAGGGGCTGATGAGTTTAAACCTTTTTAAATTAAAATAAATCCCATCTTTTGGTGCGTTCTTTGTCGTCACAGCCACTGGTTCATCAACACAGGTCATTAATTCCCTGGTAACCTCCTGAGAGAGCCAATTTACACTTCGTCATTGCGTCGCTTAATCTTGTTTCCACAACATCAGAGTTACAATGCCTAAACGGAAAAACGGATCAAACTCTTAACTCCATTTTCGAACAACTGATTCATCACACCCACTTGATACGTTTACACTGGAGTTTTATTTATTTAAAAAATAAAATAAAATTTTTTTTAAATCAAAGGCACTACAAATATTCCAGTTTGATATTCCATACATTTCCACAGTTACATTTCCAGATCTTCCTTGCCGTTTTTGACGTTTGACCTCTTACTTGGCTGTGTTCTAAAGGTACATTTTACTAGTTTTTTTCTTGGCAGCTGAATCAAATTTAGGTCAGCAGCTTTGAAAATTCAAAACCTCAAATATCGACTGCAAATATCAACTGCAGTACCATATTAATAAAAAAAAGGACCAATTCACACGATAATTTGTCATCTGTAATACTTGTTTTTGTTAGAAAAGACTCAACGTATTTTTGTAATTTTTACTGCAACCTAAAACCTTTATTCTTAATCATGTTTTATTTAAAAGGATCCCGAAGTCATTTGTATCCCAATAAGTTTGTTTTTTAACTTAACAAAATAATAATAAAAGATGAAACAATAAAACTGTATAAAAAGCCATGTTTGCTCATGCAATTCAAGTAAGTTCCCAAAAATCTATTAACAGTCAAACTTCTTGGAAATAGTTTTTGTATTTTATTTTAAAAGAAAGTAATTTAGTAAACAAGATCTTTATCCAAGTTAAGAAAAATCTAAATACAATTTTTTTTCTAAGTGCGCAAGAACCCTGTACAATACTAATTAAGTAGTGGGAAAACCTATTTTTGGGGTTTTATGAAGTGGGATTGATATGCAGCACGAATAGCTCTTATTTATAAGGGCAATGAAATAGACTTTAAACTGCACAAAAACTAGCCTTTAAAGTATTTCAAACAAAAGCATTTGAACAAAGTAAAAAAATTAATTGTTCTAATTCTAAGCCAACAGCCTGCTTTTTGTTAATTAATTTGTCTACAAAGGGCTTCCTAGTATGTCACAGCTGCAAAGACAATTCCATCATTTTTTTTTATTTTGTCTACAATGTATTTTTCCCATAAAACTACATAATTTACCAAATGCAACCCTTGTAATTCAGAAACAGCGGTGTTCGACATACGGCAAAGTCACGTCGTCACGCATCACGTCCAGGAATCGGGGGCGGAAAGAGGGGGGTTCACCGTAGCCATGGTTACAGGAGTCTCGCTACTTCCCAGTTCAATAGGGGCATGATGACGTAGAACATGTGCCGACAAAGACCACCAATCATTTGGTTAGAAATTTAAAAATGCCGGTGTCTGCGTAGCAGGTGCGCTGAAGGTTTTATTACGGTAGGAGAATAGGATGTAACGTGGAGATGCTACTAATGCGGTAAAACGGAACCGACGTGAAGTCCGCCATTATGGTGAAAAAAAAGGCAAGGTTTGGTATGGAGTTGAAATTATGTAGAGAAATGACAGAGGGAAAAAAAACCCAACACATATTTGCACGAGGATAAGATTACGCGAGAAACATAAACGAGTCTTACCTCTTCGCTTGTCATCCTTGGTGGGAACCCAGATCTTTTGGATCCTGTTCTGGGTGAGCTCTCTTGGCATTCCTCTAGGGCTGGATAAAAAGCACACAGCTACGACGGAAGCGAGTCGCTTAAATCCCGAGCTTTGAAATAAGAACGCTTAAAGAGAACCGGATAGTATTCTGAGCCGGAGCTCCGTTCACTGTGTCCTCAATGCTGGCTGCGCTGAGCTAATCTGCCGGTCTGAGGCTCACATCCTCTATTTAACCACGCCTAGCCGGCCGGCGAAGCAACGTGACTCCTGTGACGAAAGCAGCCGTAAAACGTTCACGCACAAACACACACACGAGGGGGCTCTGGCCTGTGACACACACACATACAAACAAACGCATATAGGCCATCACAGCGCCACCCGGTGGTGAACTTATTTTCTTCAACTGCACTATTTAAAAATAATACTTTAGGATCATTCATTCTAAAGTGATTATTTACGTCATTTTGTTGCGTTTTATGAGAACAAACACATTACTTATTACATAATTAAGCTGTATAACATGTTATTTTATATTCGGATAAGTGTGTTAGATAATGGATGGATTCATTTTGCTTTCTTTTTGAGTCCCCCCCCCGTCCCCCCAAAACAACACAATTGCGTTTTTGTGTCGTGGTAATTGCAAACTAGTTTGAAATTAGTTTTTCTGACTGAAAAAAAGTTCGCAGTTTTCAATTTAATTTTCATTCTTACATTGTAATGAACATAAGTTGAGTTACTATATATATATATATATATTACCAATTAAAACTTTATTATTAGTGTAGAAATTGCCCGACTTCAGAGGAAACCCCATTGATTGCGTTTCTGTTTCATTGTCAGACCTGGGGCAGACGTGCAGAGCCGCACGTCCACGCATCCCGCTTCTACAGGCTGTGCTGCGTGACTCAGGTTGGGCATAATTACACATAAAACATTCGGCTGCAAGCTTAACTCTGCATTTGGATGAAATGTGCTTTAATTGGAGTGATCACTATATTTAAATGTTAGGATTAATACTTGGGTTTTTCAACATAAAAGAAAAACTTTAGACTTTGAACATAATAAATGTCTAGTCATTTATTATGTTCAAAGTCTAATGTTTTTTTAGAAATTGATTTATGATCTGTTGCTTAAAATATATTTTTTAAGCTCTGTCATGTCTGTAAAGGTCTGTGCTTTGTACTATTCCTGTCAGGATAGGTTTTTCTTGCATGCACTTCCCCCTCAGCATCCAGGCAGGGATTCAGCTGCAAATGAAAAAAAAAAAAAAGGTCAAATAAGGTGACGTGCTGCGTGCCGCTGCAGTGGTCTGCAATGGAGACGCTCTCATGCAGCGACTCTCTGAATGCATTCAGTCTCCGCTTATCGTGACTTTATTTGCTTTTTTTTCAGTTTCGTAAAACGATGTAGCACAGTGGTTGTTCTTGCATGAAAAAAGCGCGGCACAAATATAACACACATTAAAGTTGTCAAAAACTTTACATTGTTGTTTTTAATGCTTCATAGTATCTAATTTTCATGGCAAAAAAAACCGAATAAACACATCGTGTTTTTTATGAAAATAATTTTTTATTGAACTTCACCATCTCTGCAGAATTTGTGTATTTTATAATCCAGTTAATGTATGGTTAATCTACATGTCAGTTTTTAAACTATAAATGATCAAAGACAGTCTGTTGTCCTACAATGTAAGTAAAAGCTCTTTTTAATGTAAATGCTGCCAACAACCATTACTCTCTACAATAAGAATTTCAGTTAATTTAAGTTACGACCAGATTTAATTTCCCTTTGGGATCAATAAAGTTTTTTTTATTTGAATTTAAATAAGCACATTATGTGCATTTTTAAAACTCATCCTACTCAGTTGCATATCCCTCGGTTTGTGTCTGATATTTCTACTCCAATAACCACACAGTATCTTCCTACAATCTTGTACAATATCTTATTACTGCTACTGTTGTTGTTGTTACTCTTGTCATAAGTCAGAAATTTATGCCTTTCTGTTGTTCATCAATCTTTAAAAGTTTACCAAATTTCCACCGTTGCTTTAACCTGGACTTTGAACTCTCCTCTCTAAAAACTGGATCATGTTAGCCACATCCATTTCCTGTCCGCTCAGTAAGCGAGTGACACTCTTTTTCCCTTTGGCCACCTGAACAAACAGGAAGCTGGGTGACTCAGAAAAAGTTAGAGCTGCGCATACTGAGTCAGTCAGGCACGTGAGACAAAAATGCAAACATTGTTCATTAACTGACAAGGACACAGTCTGAAGTGGACGAGGCATTAAATCTGTTGAATGGATAATTACCACAAACAGAAATTGGAGAAATGCATGTTATCATCCAGAATTTAAATATCCACAACTCATGCATTACCAGAAGTAACTTATCACTAATTTATTTTGAGGCATCTTTTGGTAGGCAGTGTCTCATATAGGTAAAAGTTGTTTGTATAGAAAATGTTTAGAGTGAAAAAGTCTTTATTTCTCAATATAAGTAGGTTAAAAACATTGAACTTCTGTTTTCCCCTTGCAGACTGTTGTAGTGAATTTGCCTCAAACCGCCTGCTGTATGTGGTTCATGCAGTTTACCACTAACCCTGTTGATATTTAAAGCAAACCAAGGATCAAATCTGATTCATCTTGCCATCAACTAGTGGTCACAGTTATGTCAAAATATGCCTGATTTTCATACAAGATTCTAAAATTGAAATTCTACAGTCAACCCCCTAAATATTAGTGGTTCTGTATTTGTGGATTTTCCACCGAGGTCAACTCTAATGTATTTGTTGTACCAGAAGCAGCAGTTTCTTCTTCATTTACAATCTGGCGTGAAAATAGACTTTTTAATATATATATATA
>NW_015115083.1:34250-41883 GCF_001443285.1 Poecilia latipinna
ATATATATATATATATATATATATATATATATATATATATATATATATATATATATATATATATATATATATATATATATTAATATAATTTTAATTTAATGATGTATCAGTTCAGGCAGTCGGGGCCAATCAAATCAGTTTATTCAGGTGCTGTTCACTCTGTGCTGATATCTGGCACACTTGTATGGTTTATGTTATTTGTGCTGTTTAAATTTCAAAGGACATGAAAAGATTTTTCCTTTAAAATTTTTGGAAACTGAATTTCCTGTTATTTTCTGCTCCATCCCATAAAATCCAAATGAAGCACACATAGTTTGTAGCTACAACATTACAAAACATGAAAAAGATGCAGATGCTTTTGCAATCCACTATAAATTTGGACTGCTTTCCTGCAGGGCCCTTGCACCTTTTGAGTCATAAATAAAACAATGCAAGATGAAGAGCGCAGGCATTTATAAAGTCCACCATGCTGCTTGAGAAGGAGAAAGTTTACCCCACCAAAATAGATCCTTGCTGCTGTAGCAGTCTCTGCTCTCTTTAAAACCTCAGCGTTAGCATACAGGAGGAAGTGACAGTGATGGAGACTACCTCAAGGGGATAAACTGCTTGCCTGCCTTTAAACAAGTTTTCACAAAATTAGCTGCTAACTCATGTGGGGCTGCAGTTGAGAGGAAGTAATTAAAGCTTAAGACAGGAAAACACTTGATTAAGGTTTTGGTCTGTAATGGATTTTACTTTGATGTTTTCCATCTGGACAACCTTTCTACTTTTATTTGTTCTATTAAGTTTTGCTTTCACCTATTTATCTGTGTACCATTTAGGTATTGCCAAGTGTTGTTACAGGATGTGTCTGAAGTGTGATTGGGAGACTTCTGTTTTGGTTCTATTGTTGCCTTTGGGATCTTCTGTTTGAAGCATGACCCAGTTTGACCCCCGCTCTGGCAGACGTCTTCAGATTTGATTGTTTTATAATGTAGTTTGCAGCTTAAACACTCTGCCAAATCTGCATAGGAGCCCAAATCATAATCCCTCCAGTACCGTGCTGAAAAGATGTTATGTTGCTATTATTTCAATGTTAATAAAAGACCAGTTGATCACTATTATCTCCATACCGACAGAAGCGAGCCTGCTGTTCAATCGGCATCTGTGGGCCCTCTGAGATGGATGAAGCGGGGGTTCAAACTGGCAACTCACCAGTTACAGGATTAATTACTACCTTCTCAGCCAGTGCTGCACCTGTTGTATAAACTTGTTTTTACAATTTATACAATAAGTAAAAGGATTATGGCCACATAATGTCCAGTTTCACTAAATCCCATACAAACTACTGTATAAGTCATGGCAGTGGCAAAGTCTTGTTTTGTTCTTCTAGGAACACTTGCTTCAAATTAATTTTAAAAATGAATGAGTTCAAGTCAAAGCTCACAAAAAGAACAATCCATTGATGAGATGTTCCATCAAGCACACTCCTGAAACCACAGAAATTGCAAAAAGAAGTAAATACTTCTTCTGCTCAGAGATATGCTGACTAATTCCATTGCCATCCTTCTAGCTAACTGTAAGTCAGATGTGCCTGTATGTAGGTCAGGTCCCATTTTCTAGAATCCTTTTGTGCAGGCGTATGTAGACAGCAAACTCTGCAACATAAAGAGACCTGGAGGTCTGCAGACTACAACACTGGCTGATCGGAAGGTAAGAACATCTTCAAGTTAAACAACATGAAGCTGGAACTTTTTTAAGTGTTTGTTAGAAAAGCAAATGTTGGAGTTGCTCTGTTGGAATCTGAAACAAAGTGATTAAAGACCCTAAGATTATTGACCTTGTTGTCTAAACAGGCAAGGACAACTCACCAAGAAGATCAGGGGGGAAAAAAGAAGCTACAGTGAGAAGCTGACAGTTTCTCAGCAGAAGACCTGCAATCAGTTCGGAACGATCTGCAAAATGTCAGCAAATAAAGAAGCCCATCCTCCACCATCAGCGGGATTCTCATCTGGTATTCAACCACAACAGCTTCTGCTGCAGGTTTGGAAAGGAAGCCATTCACACCTTCCAACAGCTTGTCCACACCTCACTCTGAGACAAAAGCTCCCCATTCAGGCAGGGGGTCTCTCCTCAGACCCCCTGCCTGTACTAGAGGAAGACATCAATAGTTTCTTTCACCATCGGAAGACTGTTTCCCCCTCATGCATGAGAACCTTTGTTGACACACTGACCCCTATCTTTACTCAGATCTTTAACAAGTACCCTCTTGCTTTAAGCATTCCATCACCATCCTGGTCCCCAAGAAACACATTTCCCCAGGTTTAAGTAATCACTGGTATGTCGTCCTCACTTTTGTCATCATGAAATGCTTCAAGTGACTCGACTGGAGAATTTGTAGGTTATTGGATGGCCCCTGCAGTTTGCTTTGTGTGCAAACATGTTGGCAGATGATGCAGTCAGCTTGGGCTGCACTTCATCCTCCTCCACCTCCACCACCCAGGGATGTGCACCAAGACATCCTCCACCAGAACCTCAACCAGTTCATGGCCCCATTGGATCACCAGCTTCCTGACATACCAGGAGTACAAGATGAGGGTGGGAATCATCTTCTGACAAGAATCATCAGCACTGGCACCCCCCAGGGGTGTCTCCTCTTCCCATTTCTCTTCTCTCTAAACAAAACCGCTGCTTGTCAGTGGACTAATCTGTGAGATAAAGATGACACTGTTGTCATTGGTCTCAACCAAGACAGAGATAAGTTTGCATACAGACAGGAGATGGGTCGAGTGTGGTGGACCTTGAGAGAACTCACTCTCTCCTCTTGCTATCCTCAATAACAAAGTGTCTACTGTGAATCACTTCAGGTTCCCAGGAACCACCCTTTCTTGGGATTTCTGATGCCTCACACAGAAGAAGGTCTTAACTTATACATAACCATGTTTTTAATCTGGTCTGTTTGTCCATTACTGTGGTTTGGCTCATCCACAAAACAGGACCGGTCCAAACTGTAATGAACAACTAGATCATCAGGATTGACTTTCCCTCCATCCCTTTTCCCTGAGTGGGAAAAAGGCCAGCCAACATCTCTGCTGAACCCACACATCCTGGACACAACTGTGGACTTTTACCTTCAGATCGGTCCTATGGAGAGCCATCTGCAACAACCAGGTCCCACAGGAACAGTTTCTTCCATGAAGCTGAATACTTTACAGAGTACCAAGATCGTTAGGATGCATATTTGCACTATTTCGACCTCATCTTCCTCGTCTATAAAAACACTGTACATCTGCATATTTTGAAGAAATAAAATGTCCACAAACTTAACAGAGCTGATTATGATTTTAGCCTACACAGTGCTGTCGGAGAACTTAGGATTCTACAAGTCTGGTAGTAATCAAGTATGGATGTTTCTCGTGAACTGAAAAACATTAAATATCTTTAATCTCAGTTCATGATTTAACGAGGTTAGGGGGGATTGCTTCACCCAAGGATGATTTAGACAGCCCCCACCCCAATTTAAAAAACACCATCACAAACATTTAGTTGTGACACAGCAAAAATTGAAGAAATCAGAAAGGGCACTGTACCCTTTTGTGTTAATATGCAATCATTTCCTTATTACCCATATTTCCTTGACCTTTGAACCATGCCATATAAACGAAAAGATGAAATCCTTTAAATGGGTCCTCCTTCACATTTCTGTTTCATCATCCAACCTCTGGGACGTCTTCTCTGGCTCACTTACATAATCTCTGAATGAGGCTGAGGCTGTTCACTGTCCTAGTCCCCTTCCTATAATCTAGCGAGGCTAAGTTAGGACTCCTGGACCCCAGAGGGACGCTAAAAACTCAGGAAAGGAGTATTATGTCAGAAACTAGGCCTCCGTGGCGCTTACAGGATGAAAACACTGAGAAAGAAATCCAAAAGATTGGTTTACACCTTTTATTTTGTATTGGCATAAAGGTATTTAATAATCACAAGAAAACACTAAATGACAGAATCATTATTACTACATATACATTGCTGTTTATAAAAGAAAAACATATGTACAGGTGGGGAGGTTGCCGTCGCCTCACGGGGTCAGCTGGCAGACATCACACCTGCTCCCCGAGATCCAAAACACGAAACTTGTCTAGATTGTAGAAGCAGGCCTTGACAACTCGACCCCCGAAATAACGTCCATTTAGATCCACAACGGCTGCAGAGGAAGAGGAGGTCAAAGGTCAAACGGGATCATCAATATTTTTTAGAATCATCATGCCTTTAAACTTCTGCCCTGGTTTAACGTTACATCACTACAGGGCCTTGGATTATTCCCCTGTCATGACCACAAACCTCAGCGTATTCCATTACGATTACCAATCACACAAAATTAATGAAATTTTGACATGTTTATCAGTGCGCCCCCACTTTTAAAGGTTCATTCTAGCACATTATAACAACTTAATTTTATCCAAATAATTCCATTGGAGCGCTGGCTTTATGTTTAGGGATGATGTCCTAATGGAAGCAGAATATCCTGTCTCAGGTGGTTTGTAGTTTTTCTCCAGATCTCTTGTCTATGCTAAAGAAAAATGTCCCCAAAACATGATACAAATGGAAACACCACACTTTTTAGATTTTAATTTCTCAAAAAATATTGAAAAGCACGTGTTGTTTTCCTGCCACTTCCAATTCTGCACTAGTTTTGTGTGGGCTTACATAAAATCCCATTAAAATACCAGGAAGTTTCTGTGGCTGTGGATTCACACAAGGTTTAAACGCAGAACTATTTAAAACCATTTGTCACACTTTAACCCGTTCGAAGAATCTGGTAAAAACGGAACCGCTTTGTTTCTTCCCAGAATAAAGATTTTATTTTTTAGCAACACACACACGTTGTCTAGGATGTGATGGCGTGTGTCATGCAAGAAGGAGTGACAGGGTGGCACTCCCTCAACAAGAACAGCAGCCATTTCTGAAAGTTCACACACAGAAACGGGTCCCGTCCATTCAGCAGAACCGCCTGGTACAAAATCATCACTGCATAGCAACAGCAGCATGAAGACAACCGGATGCACACTAAGACTTCCTGAGACAGCAGGCCGAGTTTAACGCTAAATGTTATCACATCCTGACTTGTTTAGAAGCATAAAAGCAGAACACAGTGAAGCAGAAATGTACTTAAAGCAGACTAAAACTAATTTTAACAAAGCTGAAAAAAAATTTACTTTAAAAAATGGCTCCATAAATTTACTTTTGGAAAAAGCTGAATAATTTTACAAAAAAGCAGCATAAATCTACTTTTTAAAAAAATTGCATGAACTTATTCTTTTTTTTAATTACTTTTAAAAGAGAGAACAAAAATACTTAAAAAAAACACAATAAATTTACTTTAAAAAAAAAGAAAAGCTGAATAAATCAGCTAAACATGTTAACTTTAAGACAAAAGCTGAATAAATTTACTAAAAAACCAAAAGGGGGCTGAAGTCATTAAAGAATTTGATAGATTTGAAATTAGTCAATAGTTTCCTATTTACAGATTTTTTTTCATATTTGATTTTAGTGAACTTAGACTAGTGAACTCTGGTGTGGTTCCAATGTGAACGCCAATCAGACAGGAGACCGCTACAAAAGCAGGAAGTGGACTTCAGCGCAAGGTATTCCACGTAAATGCAACCAAAACAAACGCTCGAGATTAGCGCTAATGAGAGAAATGTCTTTTTCTCTGCCCATCTCAACCCATCTTCTCGGTGTAACCCGTTCTTTGAGAGCGCGTCCCGCTTTCTCGGAGCTGTGATGTAAGCGCGGTTCTGCCGGTGCCGTAGGGAGTCATGACATAACACCGCAGGGAGTCGAGTCTCACCTTGATTCCGATCTGGGACGACCCAATTAAGAGTGGGACACACTTTCGGCCCACGTTATCGGAGCGGTTACACAACGGTGAAAAGAAAGCGAGGCCATTACGTAAAAAACTAAAATAAAAATAAAAAGTTTGCCTTGGGTTAAACAAACGAGGAGAAAACGGCGGGTAAACCCTGACCTTTGATGGCCGACTCCACCCGCTCAAATTCTAGGAATATCCTGACGGCTTCATCATCGGGAACGTCGGCGATCTGTGAAGGAGAGCAACCTTGTTTATTGTCTTTTATTTATTTATTTTTAATCACTTTGGATGAACTCTGTTGAGATTTATTCTCCACACCTCAAAAATGACACATTTCACCACTTTGCCGTATTTCTCGCACTCTTCTTTCGTCTCCCCCTCCAAGTCTTCGTCCACTTCTCCTCGACCCACCATGTTCTGTGAAATCGCAACACATTTTAGGTTTCTGCTTTTTTCTTTTGTTTGTTTTTTATAAAGTACATCTTCTGGGAAACAAAAAAAAACTAGGAAAAACACAAACGTACCCTGAGCAGAACCACTTTGGTCGGGTTTTTCAGAATCTCCGTCAAGGGATTGGCCTCCGACTTCTTGGAGGGGTCCGCTGATTGGCCAGAAACGCATAACAAGACAACATTTACAGACGTGATAAAGATGTTTACTCAAGTCGTGAAACTATTCGAGCTGACGTTGGGTGTACTATTCTGATACGCCGGTTGGAACAACGAGAGGTTTTATTGTCTCACAGCACGGCTGAGGAACGACTGGCTGGGTCACTCAGCCGTGCTGCAGTTGATGTTCCAGGAAAAGTGTCAACGAAACGCAGGAAAGAGATAAAAGTCTGATTAAAACATTAAACAGAGCTGAACATTTGATCTGTCAGGAGACGCCAAAAGTTCACTTGGTTTCATAACATTTGTCCAGTTTCAGGTTTATACGTCTTTTAAGAGTTTGCCTTTTTTTTTATTGCTTTACATTAACAGATACCAACTACAGGAGAAAATGAATAGAAATGGGAAATGGAAGCTGATATCAAACTGAAAAATCTGATATTTTTTCCTCATCAATGAACGAATCATACTGACCGGCTGACCACAACGCTCCTTACTGTTGCGGCTAATGGTTTTATGGCTAAATAAACTCTGTTGTGGAACACCTAGAAATAAAGGAATAACCACATGTGACGTCTGCTGTCCAATCAGCTCACAGAGCTGCTTTTAGACGTATGGAAGATGAAGGAATGAGGCTTTTGTTCTAAGTATTGCTTCTTTTCATCAGTAGATACAGGTTAGCCACATTTAAAGTAGGTAAAATATTATTTACACTGTTTCTAAAATAAAGCAGGTTTTTTTTTTTACAATTGAAATATGTCTATTATTAATATTCTGATTCATGACTATGAACAATAAAATAGACAAGTTAAATTTAATAGTAGTTTTGCTTAAAATGCTTATTTAGCAGAATATTATTCTTTTTTTTACCATTCTGTTCTGAGATGTTAGTGGGTTAACTAGTCAGGCTATTTGTTTGACTAGTCTGATTAAGGTTAAAAAAAAACATTTTAAAAATTATTTTTTTTATTTTGGCAACTGCAAATATTTCCTAAGGTGTACATTTGACATAATGGACTCTTTGCACCTCAGCTTCCGCGTTCGGGGTAAAGCGGCTCGATTGTTTCCGATCCAATACAAATATCATTTACACTAGGTGCTGCAGGACTTGGCCAAGGTTTGTACATCGATCCAAAGCCCCAACAAGTCAGCTGGAGAAAGATTTTAAGATGTTCGC
>NW_015115083.1:45961-62664 GCF_001443285.1 Poecilia latipinna
TTATTATTATTATTATTATTATTATCCATGAATAGAACAGAGAAGCAGTTTTCTTTCACCCAGCGGTGTAAGCCGTACACCACCATGGGGAACTCCAGGATTTTTACCCTGGCATCTGATGAAGGGATTTTAAATGGTAGGAACGGTATGTGCTGGAAGGCCTCACAGCTTCATCTTCACCTATGGCTATTTCTGACTTAGCTTTATAAATCCTGCTTGAAACTGTGTGAGAAGCTCCCATTTCTTAACCCTGACGCCAGATGAGAAAAGCCAGTCAGAATGATCAGCAGGAGGATGTATACATTAGCCTGGTGATAAACCTGTAAGAAGGCATAGCAGTGTTTCTGATTGATCCTCCTGACCTCCTAGCAACAAAATCGCTAAGACGGCAACAGGAGTTACTGTTAGCCACCCGGTGGGCAGGTCTTGTCATGGTAAAGCAGAAGGGGACATGAGCTGCGTTCTCAAAACAACAACATCATCATTTATCGCAGAGACAATTTATCTTCCAGCAAAGTTTGTCGTCATGACAGGCCTCCTACTTGTGATTAACATATTTCAGGCACACTCACTTAAAAAAAAAGAATTTACGACATTTAAGACTATAATTTTAGGTGCATAAATTTTAGGTCTTTTTAAGGATGTTGTCGGCCTGCCAGTTAATCAGTGCACACCCACCATGAGACATGACAATCTGGCACGAAACTATTTGAAAAAGACAAAAGACACTCTGAGTGGAATGGCAAAACATAACATGCTATACAGGTTAGAGGTGTAAATATGTGGTTAGCAAACTAAAATACATGAAAAATAAGGGGCAAAATAAGAATAAGGTTTTGATAGAGGTTTTTAGGAAACATGCAGCACTAAAACAAATCTTGTTCTGCATTTAACTTCAAAATTTAGCAAAACAACATTCTAAAACCAAAAAATCAGTTCATGACAGTGGAACTGGAAGCACTAACACACATGCAGACGCACTTTTAAAAAAGCTAGACATAAAACCAGACAGAGCGTTCCACACACAAGAGTAGGACAATAGGATGGAGGCCAACCTGCAGAGCCTCCGATGGAAGGATCAGCAGCCCCTGACTGGCTCGACCCTGCTGCTCAGTCGCACCAGCACACACACACACACACACACACACACACACACACACACACACACACACACAAAATAAAACACATGCACACAGAGTCACTGTAAAAAATCCACCTGCTGCAGAATGACACCGTCTTACTCGCTGTGGCAGCTAAAACGTGAAAGAGCATCAATGATGAAGACTTTAACATCAAGAAGCAGATGGAGACAGAGAAGTAGAATTAGCCGTTCATGCTGCCGACGGATGAAAACAACACCGAGCTAACAGTGGAAACATTTTAACGGTGAGAATTGGAGACGAACGTTTTTCTGCGGCGTCCCCGATGATGATCTTCCCCCCCCTCTTGCTGGTCTTCTCCACAGACAGCGCCGTGCTCAGGCCCTGCTCATGCTTGCCGAGGCCCTGGCCCTCTTTGAAGCCGTACTTCTGCATGATCTTATGGGCCACCGTACCGCTGTGGGGGAGAACACTCGTCAAACGGGGTCTTCTTGTTCTGAAGCTACCGAACTGAGAGAAAGAGGCTGGAGGACTGACCCCATGTTGGCCAGGAAGGAGCTGGTGGGGCCGGGCGGCGAGCGCGGCCGCTCTGAGTCCTCGTACATGGGAGGAGGGATGGCGGCCTTGGCACCTTTGCCGGGACGACCTTCGTCTTCGTAGGCGTATGGAGCCGGGCCTGCAGGACAGAACAGAACCACTGCTGCTGGAAACCGGGACTGGACAATACTGCCCTCTGCTGGATTCTAACTGGTTTAAAGTCTCCTTTTCCACATTTTAAAGGATTCACCATTTAAATTCTAATGCATTGATTTGATAGATTAAACTGTCTGTGTTACATTAGGGAAATGTTCAAACTCTGAAAAATGATGCCTCTTACAGGGTTCCTGACATTTTTCTAATAAAAGGTCTTCCAGAATCAGCCAAGAGCAAAAGAAAAAGAAGTAAAGAAGTAAATAAATAAAGGGTGAAAGAAAGAAAAATAAAAAGAGCCAAAGAAAAAAATACATAAAGGAACAATCCAGGTTCTTGTGTCTAAGAAGAAAGGACACAAGTAAGTAAGGAAGAGAATGAAGGATACAAGGAAAAAAGTGAGACAACAAGAAAAGTAGGAAGGTTTAGAGAAAAGGGGAAGAAGAAGAAGAAGACGACCATGAAAGTGAAAGTACAGAGTTTTTCATAGTCTTACATTCTGATTCCATACTAATCCAGACCTGGAAGGAGGATGGAAGCTTTTCCAGACAGCACAGGAACTCTGAACCTCACAATAACAAACTGGTTGTTGGGATGTTACAGAAAGTCACAGACCAACACCAGGCCGTCCATCACTTATGAAGCACATTTGGAAAATGTTACAGTTTCCAAACACTTTGAAAACAAATTCCTAAAAATCGGCAACTTGCAGAACCAATTTCTCATAACAATAATTCATCTATAAACGGCCATAATTAATCATAGTTTTGTTTTTTAAACCCTGCATGGTTCTCCATCTCCTTCCCCTCTGTTCTCCACAGCTCAGTGAGGGGTGTGAATAGTTCAGCCAGGCGCTGCCATGAGTCGCCACATTTACCTTCTCTGTCCACCAGCGACGAAGGAGGGGCAATGGCTGCTCCGCCCATACCTGGAAACCATGGAAACAACCTGTCACTTCCTGTTCCCACATCAAACACATTCAGGATGACTTCACTAATCATCGTCTAGGCTGCAGTGACACTTAGTGGCTCAATGTGAAAATCAGGCAGAAAACACTTCATAGGTGGGAAGTTTAATATCATCAAAAAATGTATTTAATAGATAAAATTTAATTTCAATTTAAACCAATTAGATAAATCCATACACAACATAATGTAGTTCAAGTGTTTATCTTGGTCATTGTGTTCATTAATCTGCCCTAAACTATGAAATGAACTTTGCTTCACAATTGTCTCAAGAATGCAGTTCTCCATGCTGCCATTTTATTCTCTACCGAATGTTTCCACTCAACTTTTCATAAAAAAAAAAAAAACACACACTATGACAATAAGCAAAAATAAATGCTTGAAACATAAAACTCTGTTTATATGTAGCTTGCATTATGAGTTCAGTCTGAAGGATCTGAGACACGGAATCAAGTGGAAAGGCTACTCTCTAACACTGACGTCCAGAAAATGCAACTCTCAGGAGGGGCTGCGGAGCACAGCTGGTTGCCATGGAGATGAACTAATTTCTCTAACATGCATGATGAGGGAATAACATTATAACATGATTTAAAGCTCAAAAAGGTTAATTTTACATAATACTGCCCCTTTAAGGGGAGCTTCTTGCTCCTTATTGGTCGATAAACTACATATCCCCGTGGCAACAAGTACTCACTTCGTTTCCTCCACTCTTTCTCGTACTCTTCATCCTCATCCGAGTCTTCTTCTGTTGCCGGGAAACGAGAGAAGCCGCTGGGAGCGCCGCCTTCGTGTCTCTCTTTCCTCCTCCTGAAACACACCAAGTTTCTGGATTTGGATTGCAGAGGTTCAGATTACATTTTAAAGTTTTAAAAAGTAAAAACGTCATTCACTTTTCCCTCTCTTCGATCTCCTTCTGTCGTTCCTGCTCCCTCTTGCGCTGCATCTCTTCCCGGTGGCGTTTCATCACCTTCTCGTAGTCGTTGGGGAACATGGGGTCGTACTCGTCGGCCAGCGGGATCAGAACGTCCCCGGAGGAGAATCCGCTGGGAACCGCATCCTGAAGGAACCACATCCAGTTTAAAAAAACAAAACGAACAAAAAAAACATTCTAGGGAATCTGCTGGAGCGCGAGGCGGACCTTGAGTCCAACGGCGGCGTGTGGAGGAGTGTCTGTGCTGAGCCGGTCGTCACTGGAACCTCCTCTCTTCAGATCGATAACAGGAGCCAGAACGGTGGTCTGCTTCATCCGCTGAGTCTGGAACACAAACATAACATTTGTCAAACATCTAATTCTTTTAGTGTTTTTGGCACTATTCAGACTTATGTGATTCTTCGACACATTTAACTGAAACCGAGCAGGACAGATTTTCACTCTGTCCTGCCCTCCACACTCCAGAGTTCCAGTTGTTAAATCCCTGAGGGAAGTTAAATACTGCTGATGGCTGTGGGCAGGAATGATCTCCTGCAGCAGTCTGTATTACAGCGGTTCTGTGTAGGCCTCTGACTGAAGACGCCTTGTTGTTGTGTAGCAGTCTCATGATGAAGGTTCTCAGAGTTGCCGGTTATTATTAGAGCAGCAGCTAACGATTACTTCAGTAATCGATTATTCTGACAATTAGTCCAACAAAAAATTTGAGACATTCTGCTGAATTTTTTTCTTAACCATTTAAGCCTTTTTACACAATATTAGAGACAAATTAAAAAATGCAAATGAGCAAATAATTTAATTACTTTTTAAAAAAGAAAATAAAAATTAGCTGACAAGTGTTTCTGTAATCCATAAGTCGCAATTAATTCAATTAATCGTTTCAGTTTTAGTTATTATTTTATTCAGTTTCTTTAGATGTAAACTTGTGAATTATGCTTCCAACTCGATCTCTGGTGGCATTCAGGGTATTTTTTATTTTTTTGTGAAAGTCAGCGATTTCTTTTCAGAACCTTTTGGACAATTCATTCGGCCACACTTCCAACATGGTTCAGGCCACACCTGGTTTTCAAATATGTGCTTTCATAACGGATCCTAATAGGTTGAGACTTCAGCAGCTATTAAAGTAAAAATTTAGTCTCTAGTCTGTATAAAATCCCAGGTTTAGTTCTCGGATTAGACAGATCTTGTGTTTGCTTGAGCAGCTGGGTCCATGTTGTAAAACATGCATTCTGGGAAATATATGCCCCTGTGCTAGTTGTTAACAAAACACCGGAGCTGTTGCACTAGTCCCTGCTCTGCACCATTCCTGACAGCAAGGTGAGCTACCTTAGCCTGGGTCAGGGCCGCTTTCTTCACTTTCAGCTGAGACTGGAGCAGCTTGAAGTTCTTGGACCAGCCTTCGGTCTTGGTGTCGCTTGCACCGACACCGAGATCATCGTACAGCGACATGCTGCCCCGGTCAGTGCTGCCGCTTCCTGCAAACACACAATCACACACACACAGGATTGGGCTTTCATTCAGACTCAGAGGCTTCGGTTTTTGTTAGAAACACCGGTAACACCAACTAATGAACCAAGCTAGCACGCAGGTAGCATAGCTAGCTCACATCAAAATCAACAGCAGTTTAAATTGCCTGATATGTTAGCAAAGCTAACTGAATGATTGTTACAGTTTGCTAACATTTAGCTAAAGCTAATATCACTGCTGATCTATATTCTCTTGGAGAAAATACGGGCAAAAATATATAATTATAAGAATTCGTTTTCAAAGTTCTTATAATACAACCATACGGATATCTAAATTAGACATAAAAGGCTTTAGCACATTTTCTTTACCTCCTCCCCTCGCTGTAGCTTGCGCGACGGAAGCAGCGGAAGAACAACAAGACAAAAAAGAAGTTACGTAACAATGTTTAGCGCCGCCTAGCTATGGGAGGATTTAGTAGATTTATGTTTATTTATTTATATATTTTTTTACTTTATTTGTCGACGTAAGATTATTATTATTATTATTATTATTATTATTATTATTATTATTATCGCAAAATGTTTCTGTTTCTTTTTAATTCTGCAATAAAGGTGGCTGACTTGACTCGAGAACACCAGCAGGTGGCATAACCTACCAAAAAGATAATCGTTCTAACTCTGGAGACTTCTCATGGGATGAGAAATGTGGCCTCACTTCTTGGACTTTGACCGTCATCAGCTATATATACTTTCACCCGACTTTGAAAGAAAGACAGTACAGTCTTTCTTTTTTCTCAACACAAGAAATGCAATAGTTGTAGTGCATGTCCAGGAGACACCATAGTGGCTTTTACCTAACAGACTGTTGTCATATCTTCTGCTTGTACATCTCTTTTAATTACACTTTTTCCGTCCACTCAACTTTCTTTTCTGTCAAAAGGAACTGTGACGTTCGTCCGTGTACACCAAAATATGACCATAAAAAAGAAAAAGAAAAGTAAAACTAACCGAAATAAAATGTCTGAAATGATCCTTACTGCATGTGCGTCTTGAATCTATGTTATACCCTAGTTTCAGTTTTGCAATTAAATCACTAAAATAAAATGAGTTTTTGATTATTCATTGAGTTACACCCTAAACTTGCAGGTATCGTTTGCCGGCAACAACAAAAACTACAAATATGGCGTCGATCGAATCAAGCCAGAAGTGCGCCGCGACTTTATTGACAATGCGTAACTGAAAGTCGGTGAGTGTGAAAGTGAAAGCGTGAGCGTGACAGCAGCGAGCCCCGCGGTGGTGGCAGCAGATCAGTCCCTGACGATGGTCTTACCGGCTGTGGGATTCCACGGGGATCATGTTGTAGAACCGCACCGCGCTGGCAGATGGATCCAGACCGATTCTCCACTTCTGTCTGCGTCCTGATGGTGTGTCTTCTCGGAACGACGCGTCTCTCCAGCGTCGGTAGGGACACAACGATCCCGTCTATATTTACACTGTCCTCTATTGAAGTAGTATTGTCTGTTAAAGTCAACTCTCATGCCTAGAGTTAAATCCAGGCTATTTCGAAATACATTTGTTTTTTTGTTTTTTTTGTTTTGCGTGGTTAAATATTGTTTTGTTGTTTACTTTCTCTATACGTGGTAGAGCAATGGTTTCAAGCGTCAGTGTAAAATTACAAAACAAATAGCACAGCTCAAGTTCTTTACGTGTAACAGTTAGTGTTTTTGAAAAGAAAAAACAACTAAATTAAGCTAATAAGAAATGTATTTGTTTATTAAACAAATTTGAATGTGTAATTTGACTAATTTTAAGGTTTTGCAGCAAACAAAATATTCTGATATAAATAGAATTTGATCCAAAAAGTTATATGAAATTATACTTTATAAAAAAAGACAGCATTTTTAAGTGGTTTTTCAGCACATCTATGAATCACTACATCTAGAAATGTATATTTATATTAAGAAAACATATTGCTCTATTAGTGTTCTGTTTATCTGTGGAATAAGCTACTTCCTCTTTGCAGTTTACTTGTGCTTAGGGCAATTTAACGTATGATCCATCCATTAAGGTTAATGGATGATAAATCTGCTTTAACATCGGTATTGACCGATATTAATAAACATCGTTTGTTTCAACCTTGAAACAAACACTATATTTTATGCAACAGTGTCAAAAGAGTACAGGGAAACATATATAACATACATAATATCAGCTATAAAAGCAATATCAAGGTCAGATATTGATATCGGTGCAAACTGTCATATTGGTGCACCCTAGTTCAGATTGTCTCAGATATTAGAAGTATTATACAATAAATAAGTTAATGTAAATCAGTTTGCCCAGCTGTAATTTCTCCAAATGTCCCGGTTGCACCTTGCCTGAAGTGGCACCAAGGCAGACAGGACATGGAAGGTGACCTTATTTCCACCCCATCTGGGCTCAGATTGACTGACGGTGCCTAGCAACACGTCAAAACTCTGAAAAACCTCAGCAGAACTGGAGACAATTCCTGACTGTACATGCAAAAAAATCCAACTGAGAGGGTAAAAAGTTTTGTTGTTTCAACTGGCGCTCATTGGCTCCCTAATGATGACTTGGGCGTTTCCCAATGTAACCAATATCTAAAGCTGCCACTGATAACCTTACGGTCATGGTTGTAAAGTTCTTCAGTTTTATGTTTCAGGATGTAATGTTTATTTTTTTCTTCTTTCTGTTAAGCTCTAAAGTTATATAATGTAAGCTTGTTTACAAAACACAATCCACAGCATTGTCAGCTGTCTTTTCCTAACGAAGTCAGTTGTGTAAAACAGTGATTGTAGAAGCACATGCGGCAACAGTAACTTCAAAGTAACTGTTTTCTGTCGATAAATCTCTGTTGTTCCAGAATTTTGGTCAACCTTTAAGTATAAAGTTCATTTCAGATTTTCATTTCTGATGAATAGCCTAATTTGAGCTGTCAGGCAGATAAGATAGCATCACGGTAAAATCTAAAATATGCTGGTGGTTAACTCAATCACTTGCCCTTATAATTCCTGTGGTAGCTGCTTGGTTTTCACCAAACATGGCTTTGTGAAGACCAGGCTTCTAATTGTTCTACTGCAAATTCAACATGTGGCTTGCTAATGTGCTAAGGGTTCTGAGGATTTTTGTATTTGTTTTGTTTTTGTTTTTTTATTTCTCTTAACATTGCTAAATCTGACAATAGGAAAAAAAAAATCTTAACTGTGTCTAATGTATTCCTTTAGCAAATAAGCTTAAATCCTCACCCATCCACACACCACACCTAGTAGTTGGTGTGAACATCTCAGCGTCTGGTCTCAGCTAGTTAATGAAGTCATCATGTTTCATTCAGACACAGCTCTGTAAATCTAAATCATTTCTCTTCGCATCCCTTCCAAAAATGTGATACGGTTATCAACCGTCTGGTCACGGACGTTAGCATTCAACATGCTAACTGTCACCTGTCCAGTTTGAGATGTAGTTTATTTTTTTGTTTTTTTATAGGATTTTTGTGTTCTGTGGTCTTCCATGCTACTTGTTGATTATTTTTTTCTAGCTGTGCTGTCTTGAACTCTAATTTTTAACAAACTAACTGAAGTTTGCTGGGTTTAAGGTGCAGCTCTTGTGTTATTTTGTCATTTCTTTCACTATTGGATGCCCACTCCTCACTCTTACAGCTCTTTCCAGATTGTTAAACTGCTACTACCTCTTCTCCAACATCATTGCTGATATCTTTTCTTCTTGATGTTCATGTAAGCTCCAGAGCCACAAACTATCAAAATGGCTCCCATAGAGGTATTCACACATCTTAATGATCTATGAATGAACAGCATTTAGGTAGATTTCAATAACTGTAGAACTGGCTTGAGACCTGAATGACTTTTACATTCTGATGTGCAAAACCGGAACTGAAAAGAGCACCGAGTTTCATTTTACTAGAGAAAGAGGATGTGAAAATCAAGTCATGGCATGACATTAGTCTGAATGTTATTTTCCATGTTTGTATTTCTCTTCCAGGCCACTGCGCTTGTCCAGAAATTCCCAGAAGAAATTTTACTTTGCAACCAGAAGCAGGAAACTGCTTCAATGTTAGCTACAGATATCGCTACACGTGCATTCCTGGTTACGTGAGGAAGGCCGGAACGTCGAATCTCATCAGGTGCAGCAATCTTTTGCAGTGGACCACTACCAGATTTCCACTGGAGTGTATACGTAAGAGCTTTTTCCTTCTCTTCCAACGTTTAACAATGAAACTATATCAAGTTACCAACATGAGACGTTGGGTTTTGGAGAGTTTCAGGAATAGAAACTCGACTAGGACATGTTTTATGGGTTGGTGGCCTTCTATCCAGGAATACTAAATCAGAGTATTGTTGTGAGATGGCACGTATACGATGAGAAACCATTTTTGAAGGGTGAAACTGGAGAAACTAGTTTGAACCCCAGGGAACGCAGCACATGCATGTCTACACATGGAACTGATGTGAAGAGATTCTGGCCTGCAGCTTTTTGGGTTGTTACTCCTGCTGACACATAAGAACTGAAGACTATATGAAAACAATGTTTAACATCCCTCAAAATGAAGTGAAACTACAGTCTAAGACAAGGATTTATAGGAAGCCCAATGGAATGGGTAGTAATTGGATCTAAATCATCCTGTGTGGGAAGCACACAGGATGATTTAAGTGCCTTTGTAGATAGAAAAAAAAAAAAAACTTGGAAGTGTCTGAGTTTGAAAAGTCTAAAAAATGAGAGAGAAAACTGAAATTTTGAAATTAATCTCACAAATTTCATAGAAAAATTGTGAACGTTTATGAGTTTCGAAAGCTGAAAATTTTTGAGTTTTGAAACTCAAACATGTTCATGTTTTTCCAAGAAAATTTCTGACAATATCAGAAAAAAAGAACACCTACGTTTTTCTGCAATATTTCTGAGATAAGTCTCAAAATTTCAGAGGTTTCAGTGGAAACATGCTCCTTTTTGTTCCATCTGCAACGCCGTTGTAGAAACCAAACCGACTGAGAAAAGAAGCAACAAGAAATTAAATCCAAATGATGCTAAGCGAAGTTTTGTAAGGTAAGCAAAAGCCAATATGGAACCAATAAAAACTTTAAGAAGTGAAATGAAAGGAACACAAAACCCTCACTCAGCCTGTAAACCATGACGGGACCAGCTGCTAGTCTGAGCTAGAAATAAACACATATTTCAACAACCAAGTATGAGACATTACATTTTGTCAAATGCCATCATCAAAATCATCAAGCAAATATACATCAGATACATTGAGAAATGTTCCAGTTATCATGGTTCAAAGGCAGCTCTAAGCAGGCGGGTTTTCACCCTACATTTAAAGGAACTCAGCGTCTTGACACTTCGCAGTTTTCTGGATAACTGTTCCAGATTAGTGGAGCATAAAAACTGAATGCTACTCCTTATCAGGAGTATCTTATTCTTCCCATGCATAATTATGCATAGGTAACTGCTTATTCTAAGCAGCTACGTCTTACCTGCCAAACTCAGCTCCTTATAAATACAAATGAGTCGCTCCCAAAAGATAAGAGCTTGTCCAAGAAATGGGTCAAGAGCAGTGAAGTTCTATTATTTTTAAACAGTTGATGCATTTTCTAGTTCATCCAAATGCTACTTTATGAACCTTTAAAATGTCGTCACATTTGCCTTCGGCAGTTACTTACACAGAATTATACAGGAGTTACACAGACAGTGGCGGTTGGAGGTGGTACGCCATAAATTATCGTCCTATGCAAAACATGCACCGAGTATGAAACGTAAAGAGTGACTGTAAAGAAACTTTACAGTCCAGTGTCAGGTCTAACAGCTATTCTCTGTAGGAACACTTGACATGTCTCTTTTCTGTATGTTTCACACAGGAACATTATAGGGAGCGCACCACTTTCTTTTTACCTACTTTTCCTGCTTAAGTAATAGCTGATTGCTTTGTGAATATGCAAACATGGTAATTCAGTTGAAATTATTTTTTATTTCTATAGCTCCAATTCACAACAAATCTTAATGTTGTGAATTGACTTTTTACAAAAGAAGTCATTGCAATTAGTTACTGCTTTATTTCAAGCCACTTAAAAGAAAATAATGCATATTATAGAACATAGTAAGAAAAAAAGGAACAGTATATATATACATACCCACTTATTGTCTTGTTTTAAGGACAAGACATTTAATTCACGTTTTATGTAATAATACTATATTTAGACATAAACAAGAATGTATTTAGCTGAAAGACGTCAAGCATACATTCCAATTGATCTTTGTTAACAAACAGTGTATTAACTTTAGTTCATTATGCAAATTAGTTTAAAAAGTGTTCTATTTAAAGAAACAGAGCAGATGGCATCAAGTTGTTGATTTACTGTTTTAAAGATTCATTAAAAAACTGGGAGCATAAACCACTGTGACGTTTCTGGGATTGGACCCCGTTAGCCGGCCTTTGTCTAGGACCCTCTTAGACTAGCTGTTTGCTTCACATGATCGAAATTCATGCTGAATGAAAACGTTAAACGACTTATCGACTACAGGTAGGATGCTAACTGCTAATAAATGTTTAACTGAATTCCTCTTCAAACCTCCTGAACTCTTCCTTTTGACCTTGAAATCAATGAACTCGCTTTTCTTGTTCCAGCTCATCCAGACTCAACTCCTCCACTGCCACCACACATTCCAGGTATTAAACTTTTTTTTTCTGATATTAAACATCAGAAAAAAAATTGCAGCTTTATTTTATTTTAGTTAAAATTTAAAGACTTATTAAAATATATTTTAAATATAAGTGCATTGCAACAAGTGTTACGGATTCCCTTAAGCAGACTATTTCTGTTTGCTAAATCATTGTAAATGTAGATGCATTAAGCTACCAAGGCAGTTTAATATATTGATATTGATGTATTGCTCTCTCACACTTTTAGTCTTTCATGTCATCTGTCATTGAAGAATGTTCATCATTCTTTTGCCTGCACCAGCTTGAATTACACAGTACGTTAATACCAAAGGGTAAAAGGTGTGTTGCAACAGGATCGAAAAGATTGAAGAAGCTTAGCGTTGGTTTTCCAAGTTTGATATTATTAGAAAATAGAAAGTTTCTCGAAAGAGAACTGAATACACCCAGGAAAAGGTATACTCAGAGTTATTTCAGAGCTGTTAAACCCTCTGTTCCTCTTATTGCAGTTTCTTAGGCTGGATCTGCGGTTCTTACACAAGACGTGGTTGAACAACAATTTGCTGAAATTCCTGTTTTTCTCAAAGTCTTTTAAAGAATCTGAATTGGAAAAGTGTGTTGTAGAATTTGAAAAAGATCTATGTTGAGATGACCAAAACATCAGTGGAAGAGTTCTTCAGCACACTGCTGAATCAGAAGCCAACTTGACCTTGTGTTGTTTCATGAGATGAGGAACATAGAAAAAGAAATTAAACGAAACAAGGTTTTGTGTTTTGTACTCAGATGTTCAGAATGCTGATGGAAAAATCTGGACATTTTAGTCTGGAAGTATGGAGCTTTGAATCGTTGATTCAGAAGACTTAAAGCATTTGAACCAAGCTAAAGAAGCTCTGAAGTTGGGAAGTTGCATTTAAACTTTTATCTAAAATATGAATAGGTTGTGTTTTTCATGTTTTGTTTAGGTTTGCAAATTCATCTGTTAGATTCCTGTTAGATTAGTTTTAATAAAACATGACATTAGTCAACAGTTGATAAGTTACTCAAGTCAAAACACTGTATAATAATAATATGAAAACCGTGTTAAATTTGGACGTTTTGTAGGAATAGTTGCGTATCATCTGCATACAGTGAAACTTAGTGATTGGGTTTTATCTGGCTTTTTCTTCTCCTTGATTTTTTTTTCATTATTTTTATGCCCTACTGTATTAACTGATAAGCTCTGCAGTTGATGGATGAACTATTAATTCATTCTGTTTCAGATGGTTCAAGTATCACAACTGCGCCACCAAACTGGCCAGGTAGGATCAATGTGTACATTTGAAAGAACATGAATATTATTTTTGGTTTTTGCTGCGAATCCAAGGAGGATTGCTTTACAAATACATTTTGTTTATATATCAACATCTAAACCTGTATCCCTGTAGTTTATACTTGATCAATTACTATTTCATAACTTTAAACATAAAGTAGATTTTTTAAGTAGTTATGTAAACCAATCTTTTTACAGACAGTGTAGGATTAAGATTAGTCAGGCTTTACTTCTCCAGTTCTCAAGTTTATATTTGCCTACATTTCATGCTTGAAATTAACATATGAAAGAAGTTTTAGACTGTAACAGTATTTGTAGGTATGGCATTAGTTACAACAACATTTAATTTCCCTTTGGTAAAAAGTATTTTTGGATTGAATTTAATTGAATTAAGCCAAAAGTTTAATATTTTTTCAATTGTGGTGAGTGTTGTAACTTTTTGCTGCTGCTTGTTTTGATAAAGCAGCAGAAACAAGACACAGCCCTGCTAAAGAAAATGAAACATGTTAGGTTATGTTTTCGTACCAGCACGTGTTCTGCAGTGGTACTTTTATCTATATGTGGTTCGAGTTTGTCCATAAACACATATTTGTTATTTCACCCGAAGGGCAGTACTACATGTTTTTAGGTGACAGGCTGAAACATGTTAGGATGTGGGCTAGAGTAAATAAAGTTTGTAAATGTTGTAATTTCAGCTTGAAACTCTAACCTTAAAAGTTTGTTTTCTTTCTCTGTACCTTTGATGTGCTTTCCTGAACTCCTCTTGATTAAATTGAAATGAAACAGATTTTTGACTGAATTGGGTTCAGTTAGTTTGATGAAACCTTTTTAATGTGGTGAAGTCTGGTTCCATTTGAGCAGTGCTTATTAGCTTGAATTGCTGTGACTTTGATGTAGTTTAGCATCTTCTAAAACTGAGGAAGTGGAAAACATAACTATGAATTTCCATTAACTGTGTACAAACTTGCGCGTAATTGGGTCAATTAAATCTACATTTACTCCAATAAATATAACCAGTGTTCAGTCCCAGCAAAAAAAATCCCTTTACAGATTTTTTTTCTAGTTTTTTGTTTTTTTCTGTTTGTTAGACTTAAATATAAGTCTAACAAATGTAAAATAAAGAAGAGATGAGTAAATGTGTAAATTCAAAATTCAATTTCAACTGACTTTTTCATTTGTTATGGGGAAGAAAATGCTACCCCCACCAACCTGGCCCTATGTGGAAACATAACTACTCCCCTTGTCAAGTCATGACTTTAGGGTAAGAGAACCGATTTTTCGTGTTTTTGATTCATTTTCCTCCAGGCATCGATACTGACAAACCTGTAGCATCAAAAATATCACAGAACGAGAGCCAGTCTGATGAGACAGCCTTAAAATTGTCATAGTCGACTGGACTTTGTTTTTTCTTTTTTAAATTTTGCTTCCAACTCATTTTATTTTACTCCTGTGTTTTGGGTTATTAGTGTTACTTTTACCCCAATTTTTTAGTCTTCAATAGCTGTTTTCTATTCGCTCATTCATTCACCCATGTCATCCTATAATCATCATCCCCAGTATAAATACACCTCAGTTCAGTTACTCCTCGTCAGATCCTCTGTTATCTTTCATTAGTGATTTCCTGATCCAGTCTGCTCATTTTACTGTGTTTTTCCACTTTGCTTCTCCCGTATCGTCTCTGAATCTGAGTCCCCAACCACAGGTCTTGACAGGGCTGCTGTCAAGACATGACAGCAGTCCTGATCTGAAAGTTCCAAAACATATGAGAAGCAAAGCCACCAACATCTATCAGTCTGGGAGCATTTGAAGAGAAAATCTGTGGTGTGATCTGAAGCATCCCGTTCATGCTAGAAACCCCCAAATGGGACTGAGAAGGGGGAATACTCAGCCACACTGCGCCGACTCATCAAATTATTAGAAATTACACAACTGGTTGTAATAAGTTAATGAATGAGTAAAACCATCATCTGAACATGCTCCGGGTCTCATTGTGATTTGTTTTTGCAAAAAATGTTACTGTTGATGTTAAAAGAAGCAAACAGAAACACTTAAATGACAGCAGAAAGAGAGTTGGTATTGCTAAAAAAATATATAATAGATGGTTGCTTTTTTTTCTATTTTGCAGGAACTTCCACCAGCCATCCGACTGGAAGAACCACTACTGAAACTACAAGCTCAGCTAATATGGAGCAAAGTACATCAGGTAAGAAGCAGGGAATCCTATCATCGACAGCTGCTTTTGTCCAATCAATCAATCAATCAATCAATCAATCAATCAATCAATCTTTGTGGAGCACCCAAAGTGACCAAAGAGCTGTACAGGTACATAAGCATCTTTAAGTGACCAAAAAAAGCGCTATAAAAATATTATGTATTATTTTTATTATTATAAATAAAAACATGAACTATAAGACACAAACACCTACTATAAAACAGTCAGCCAATTAGGGGGCACCGATTGCAGTTTGCTGGTCGATCCCCGATCTTTATAAAACCTGATCTGACGTTTCTTGACCAATACGGGCTGTAGCAGCTCCTCAGCACTTGAATTAATTTGCGCGGTCTCGACGGGTGATTTTCAAGGTTTGTTTATTTTTTCTTTGATGTGGACCATCAGTCATCTCAATCATCTTGATTACCTCTGTCACCGTATTCACTGAGAAAACTAAACAGATATATAAATATTAGAATATAAACAGAAACTTACAACACAAACAACAAAATAAAACGTAGCTCCCTGCTTTCACCGGGGAACACTAAGTGTTGATAGTGCCAAGCACATCTTTGACAGTTTGCTGAAGTCATTCATTGGTACAATGATTTGCCAGCTTTTATAGGGCCTGCCCTCATTTAGCTACGGCAGCCCATGAGGTACATAACAAAAAAAAAAAGACTTTACAAAGTGCAAATACAATTAAACAAAACAAAATACAAACCACCAACAGTGCTAATCAAACAGACAAATATTAAACAATCTGGAACATCCTTAATTTAGAAAATTCACTTCAAATAATTTACAATAAATAGTCTACAAATTTGAATAATTTAGGCAACTTAATTTAAATGGTTCACTATCCATTACATGGGCCAACACCTGTATTGTGGCCCTAAAACACTGTCGATGTTTCATTCCAAACTCTATTAGATAATGAGGCGTCTGACTGTTTAAATATAAAAAACTGACAAAATTAAAGTCTTGTCATCTCAGTATGAGTGTATTCTCAGTAGTTATCCTGTTCTGTACATTTAGGTAGGTATTAGTTCTTAACTTCTGGTTAGTTAGGTTGTCGTGCCACAATCGCATATCTACAGTAATTAAGATGTTTGGTTTCCATTTTTAGAGTAATTTTGGTAGTCCTTCACACCTGAGAAGGTCTGGATTACTAGAGTCCCAAACCCTAAGAAATGGCTTTACATGATCTCATACAACTTACATTTGAAGTTTATTAAAAATATGAATTCTGAGTCCTGACAAAGATGTGTAGTGTTCGTTATTCTGCAATAGCCAGCCACGCCCTAACCTCACCACCGACTGACTACTGACTAGCTCTCTGTCT
>NW_015115083.1:65870-83753 GCF_001443285.1 Poecilia latipinna
AATCATGTGTGTTAACTTTACTATTTATCAAGAGAACCCTTAATGATCAAACTGACTCAATTAACCTCAATGTCCACAATTTCTATTAATTTTTGATGGGTATTTTATTATGCAAGCTTTAGCAGGGGTAAATGACAAACAGAGTTTCTTTCAGAGATTACAATTCAAGACAGCATAAAATCAAATTAAAATCAATCTTAACCTACTCTCTTTCCTAACCCTAATCTGTGTCACCAGTTCCACTAAGCGAGGCTTTTGGGGGGCAGTACAACTCACACCCGGTGGCAAATTGATCTTGGCAGCTGAGGTCCTCAGATGTCCTTGGTTAGAGTCTCTGTCCTGACGGAGCAAAGTTCTCTTTACAGAAAAGAAGCAAAGTCGATCAGTCCGTTTTCCATTAAACGAACAGGATCTTCATCACCGAGTGACCTTTGTCTTTTCTCCAAGTCCGCCACAGTAGAATACGGATCATTGGGTGGAGGCAGAGGAGCCAGCCGAATCAGGAACCGAGGCTGGGGCTGATGGATCTTGTCCCTTCTATGCGGCGCGAAGTTTCAACTCTCCCTCGGTCCCAGGGTGTGGTCCTCCGCTGGTCTTCAGCCTGCGCCCTTTCGTTGTCTCCTCCTCAGCGCCGCGGACAAAGAACAGTTTCCTCCCCAGCTTGCTGGCTTTTTAAACCCTCTCGGTTCATAGTTGTGTGTGGGAGAGGTCTCATGACTCATCCTTCCCGATTATTTCATTGGAAAGTACCCATCCTCCCCAAACTCTGCTCCACCCTGAATTTGCTGCAACTCTTGCCCACTACTTCTCTTTTTCTCCTGTTGGCTATTTGGCAGTTATTGCCTTTTTTGGAGATGTTCTGGGACCTCCGCCCAGCTCAGTGTGCTGCCTGTGACACAGTTCATTTTTCTTTCTCCTGTACTCAAATCCACAGTCCTCTTATATTATCATGAAACCCAACCAACTCAACATACAACAATAATTAAACTATTACCGTTACTACAGATCATGAATACAGAGTATATATTTCAACTGTACGTTACAGACATTGTGATTACAATAACACCAATCATCTCAACTATTACACACATATGTAATTTATATTCCATTTCTTTAATCATCATTAAATCATCATACAAAGTCACTGTTGTCCTCCAGGCCCGTACTCCGTTTTCTGCGTGTACCTAGAGAGATCTCACACTCCCAGGCCAGTTTTCTCGACACCCCCTCCGTGAGATCGAACGGTGCGTCGCAGGAAACGCAAAGTTCAATTATATAATTCTAATACTTCATCACAATGGATAGTCAGAATGTCCCTTTCATAGCAAGTGACAGGAGAAGATGACGGCGTCCATGCATCCACGATCTCGTAGTCCGTCAGATTCGATGGTGGGGAAATCCAAGCGTCGGCGTCCAGCACATCTTCTATCGTGGAGCTACACGGCTCAGGGAGGTCGCAGTGCTGCAGCTGTGGTGGTGGAGGTGACGCAGATCCATCCATCTCCACATCCAGCTGTGTGGATGCTGGAAAAGTACAACACGCCTCCAACTCCTCAAGCAGATCTTGGAAATCCTGAGCAAACGAAGGGGACTGCATCTGACAAATGCAGGTGATGTCGGAGCTTGTTTGACTGCTCTGATCCACGCGTGAAGGGAGAGGTGTATCTTCAATCTGGCTTGCTTGGTGAGATGAACTGAGAACCTCAGCTTGGGTACCCTGATAGTGAGTTGCAATGCTGGCCTGACATCCGATATCAACAAACATGTCTGGAGATGCCGGGCAAACTGGTGGAATGGGGTCACCAACTGCTACTACTCTGCCGTCCATAAGGTGCAGAGTAAGAAGGCACTGGCGGGTGATCTGATTCTCCCAAAGCTTCTGAAAGCTTCTGGCCGGGTAGCACCCGGCCACTCTCCAAAGGCGAAGTCTGAAGTGCATCATCAGCCTGGCCCAACGCAGAGGTCCACACGACTTTATGGTCCCGCTCCAGGGATCTAGACGTAGAGGCCGCAATGTAAGGCAGGTCCTCACGTCCATGGAGGCAGAGGATTGCCGTTACATTTTCAAGGTGTACGCAGTCGTGACACCAATGGGTAGACGATGCAACCCATATGAACCCAGAGGATTCTGCGGTCGTCCCACATCCCACGCAGCAGATCGGTGCCTGAAGAGAAACAGCAACCTAGGTAACTTCATGATTAGTAGTTATCGATTCTTTTTACTAATAATGGGGAAAAGGGGTGAAAAGCGAAAGCAAGAGCATAAAAAGGGAGCTGATTTAAACTCGTGTGCTTCTTTGAGCTGCGAGCCATGGAGAATTTATCACCGGGGAAACATTTTCGGATACTTGCGAATCCCGATGCTGCACATAAGATGAATCATGAAATATCGCCGCATGGGTCATTAACCTTACTATGATGGGCAGTGTGGACATCATCCTCATCCAATAGAGGGTCACTAAAACTCCCCACCCTGTCACCCAGAGGGCTAAGATCGCCCATCTTCCGAGCCAGCGACGTTTGCCTTGACCTCTGATGGAGAAAGCCTGGTAAGCCAGGTAGATGAGGATAGATGTCGCCAGAAGACCCTCGACGATCGTGGTGAGAATTTTCAGTGGTGCAGCATGGTTAGCGTGGGTTCCTCCACAGACCAGCTCCATTATTAAGGCCGTCGTGTCGATGGTAAGCCAAAGACAGGCCACGGCTCCTCTACGCCAGTTGATGCGGGTCCGTCCCATCAGATAACAGGCAAAAAGGGAGGGGGCATGATCCCATCTTCACAGAAGAAGGGGTCGTAGAAGGAGCTTTGCATACCCCTGGAGCGCGACAAACACTCTCAAAGGCTGCCCAGTGGTCCAAGACCCGGTGTGGCAGTAGACTACCCAGGCTAGGATGAACCCGACTTGTTCAAGGGTACTCACTTGAATGGGTTCAAAGGTCGGATTGGTGGAAGAGGAGTTGGTCGTAGAGTTGGATGACATGATGTTTCCTTGGTTGATTCTTGATTTGGGTCCTTCCTTGGCAGCAGCTCTGACGATCGATAACTGGGTCGTCGGCACACAGCAGCTCTCCTTTATGCAGAACCAGGCTCCTCCTTTGGGGGGAGGGGCTTGTGATCCCTCCCCTTGCAACGACAAAGTGCCTTTAGCCACACCTCCAAAACAACCTTTCCTAGAACCATGGCGATAACCACGCCCAGGATGCCCAACAAATATGGCCACAGCATGCTCAGAGCATTAAGCAACCAATGCTCGATAATAGTGAGGCCTCCACCGACCACATTAGTGACCTCCTCCACTACATCTGAGATGGAGGTTACCAGGGTAGAGCCCAACGTCTCATACCAGCGACAGTCATGTTGATGTTTCCCTTCTCCACATTTCTGCCACACTTCTTTGGAGACATTGCAGGTGAGGTTGGAGTAAAGAAGGTTAGGTCCCACCCAGTCAAATCCAGGGTCCACTTCTCCATCACACAGACTCTTCCGGAACGCATGGCCCTCTGCGAGAGCTATGAGGGTATCGGGGATGAAAGGAACGGGGAGGTCGAGGATACTTTTGCGCTTTTGGAGGTGATACCCCAAAATTGCATCAGTGCAGGTTTTACCGCTCACAAGCGCCCTCCGCCAGTTTCCTTGAATCTTCCTCCAAACAACCTCGGAGGCATGTGTGTTGTACTCATCCGCATAGTGTTCTGTGCAGTGGTCCTCCCAACCTCGGATATTTTGACATGGCTTCCTGGCTAGCCCAATGGTGCACTCGGTGTTGTTACGAGTGCACACCATGCGCCAAGGCCTCGGGACGACATAGTTATCCGGTCTCCAAAAAATCCCTGGCCAAATCATACGGTCTTTAGAGTAAACAGAGGCAATGTACTGGTATTTAATCCAGTAGTTGTTGGACTCGTTGAGGCATAGTATAACCCAGGCTTGGAGTTCTTCCTGTTGGAGCCCCCACCATTCCCAATCCCAAGCTCGATGGTAGTCCTCATACCAAGCTCGGAGGACCATCTTCGCCGTAGGGAAGGTTTCAGGATCGGGACAGTGATATTTCCAGGTGGAGTAAAAGGTGTTACTGGTTTGCCAGAGGTCACATCTCGGAGAGGACATAGTCTTCACCCAATCGGTGTCATTAAGACTATCAAAAATCCGTCTGGCCACACACTTGTCAATTTTTGCAAAGTGGTCTTTGGGAGCTTTCAGCAGGTCATCTGGAGTCGGAAGTGGCTGCGTACGCATATCGGCAACGTATGGTCCCTTCAGCCCAGCAGGAGAGCGAACAGCCCCCTCTGGGAAATCTCCCCTAAAGTACATTTGGTCTTTAGCTATGCTTGTCCAGGGGAATGAGTCATTCAGCCAGGTCTCAATTTCAGTACGCACCGCACTCGCACTAACCCATGAAATTGACCAATACTCTTCCAGAGCTAAAGCTATGTGATTTTGGTCCAAGCATCTGAAGTACTTGTTCCAGAGGCATGAACTTAACAGGCTGAACTTAGTTCTATAGCATTCTTGCTGGTCGAGCTGATGTACGAACCTTGTGGGGCCCAGATTTATCAAGAACGCCGTGATGTTTTCCCAGACCAACGTTCCGGGCCACCCTGTGGGTCGTGTCCGAATACCGGTGCTGGTATTCCTCTTTTTGAACAGCGTCGAGGTGTCAACTACCTCTTCTTCACAATTTAAATGATAATCTCCCCAGAACTCTCCTTTTGGGAGCCATGTCTTACAGCCTGAGGATCTATGTGGGGCTGAGTAGATTACCTCATCGTCCCAGTATCCCTGAAGTGGCAACAGCATCAGGGGTCGACAGGCCATGTTACAGTGCCATTCGGGCATGCCTCGGTCCGGGTGGATCCAGTTACATCTGACGGTCCGGCGTTCTTTCTGATGCAGAATTCTTATCCAGCAGATTACTCCATCACTGAGAAACTCGTGGTTGTAAATTTCCCAGGTACGGTTCAGAAGGTTATCGATGGTGGAATCATTCAATTCATAGGCTCGGCTTTCCACATACTTTTTCCCATTGTCTTTGGCAAACCTCTGGGTTTGGTTATGAATAGATGACCCGTTGTCCCATGGCACAAAGATAGAGATGGTACTTGTATTCCAGCAATTGAAGGTAGCATATCTGGAGCGTCCATAGGTGACCCTTGAATGCGTAAGATGCCAGGGCCCAACTCCGATGAAGTATAGAATTGCAATAAGGATAGATGCAGCAAATAGTAAAGCTAGTAGCGTAAGCAAAGTTTTTATGTACAGTGGGGTATCCGTTCTCGTGGTCTTTTTCCGTAGCAGGGGTCCGTCAGGGGTTTCCGAGTTATCATTGTCGTCAAAGTCAGCGCTATCTTCCGATTCGGAGGCATCTTCTAGCAGATTTGCTCTTGTATACATGCGTCTTAACCGGGTTTCTTCCATCCTGGTCTTTATGAAGATAGGATCAGGATCTCCCTGGGGTCTGTGGTGTTGGGCTTGGTGCAGATCTTTTTCAAAGCTCTGTTGCGCTGTCGAGCAGTAGCCCTTGTAGCCACTCGTCTGGTGGCTCTCCCTTGCATCAGGGAGTTATACACAGGAGAAGGGTAGGGCAAGTTAGGTTCCAACCCCCTCCACACCCATTTCCAGAGGAACACCCTCCAGAAGTCAGGTCGAGGAAATGGGCCTTGGGCGGTGCCGCCCCGTAGCTTGTCATCTCTCCAGGCTTCGTGTCCGTACCCTACTGCTGTTGTTACTGAAACGTAGGTACATAATGATTGCCCATGCAACGTCAATCTTGTGCGATATCCCCAAGACGTCGGAGTGAAGATCCTCTGGTGAGGCGGATTGGGATAAACTCTGTCCAATTCCAATCTCAGCGGGAGTCTGGTGTTATTGAAAACATAGTAGTCTGGGTTGGCTTCCATCTTCATTACTATTTTTGCCATACCTGGTGATGTGGTCCAAATGATCATGCCATTTACTGAGAGTTCACAGTATTGCCCTTGTAACGGTTCCAAATAATGGGGACCCCACCGAACCCACACTTCCCTCCCCTCAATCATCAGATAGACTGTATTAAAAATCCATGGAAGGGGCTGCGAACAGTCCGGTGAAATTCCATCATAGCTACTCGCGTCGGCTGACATTTTCCCTTGCCAAATCGGGATTACCGAGGGGACAAAATAATATGGTTTCTGCCATGGACGTGGCGATGCCTCCTCACTCTCTCCGACTTCTTTTACCTCATGGAGATCAGGGGGTCGAAGATAGGTGAGATGCTTAAGATAACAGGCTTCTGTGAGCGGATAGGAGACAGTGAAATCTTCTCGTGGCATGTCTAGTAAGATAGAACAGTTTGTGAGCAAATTATTTAAAGTGGGCCCAGAAGTCTGGTCTGGGTTCTCTAAGAAAGGAGCCTTCCTGAAACTCCCAAAGTATTTCTTCCCACTTTGTTTTTTATCTTTCTTCTGACTTTTAGACTTGGTACCTCAGTCCCCTTCTTCCAGGGTATCTTTTAATTCTGACTTTTCCTCCTCCATGCTGATGTGAGTGACTGCCAGGTGCTGGTCTTGAACTTCTTCTTGGGAGGTTCCAGGTCTATGGTCGCGTAAACCTTTTCCTCATGCACCACCTCAACTGTTGCTCCTACTGAATATACTCCTTTATAAGGGATAGTGAGCATCCGTACTGACAGTTGAACTTTACGGGTGGTGCTAGGATCAGTGGGTGTTCTCACTCTGTGGGCCACGCCTCCTGGAACCTGGAATATTCCGTCACGGAAATTGAGCTCCGCTGTCACAGTGTACAGGGCCGATTTCTCTTTGGGTCTTGCTGCGTTACTGCCCCACCTATCTATCTCTGTGGTGTAATAGTAGAGATCTGATGTGCGTACTCCCCTCTCTCTTGGTACATCCGGTAGATCTGTCACCGCGATGGTGCAGTCGTTAATAACTTCCAAAATCAAGTGAGCCCAGGTGGTTAGTTCCCAGGGGCCCGTCCAGCCCCCATTAACGGCTTGCACCTTGGTTTCATCTGGGAGCAAACTTAACTCCTCAGCCATTGGGCGGCTTGTTTGAGGCCGATACACCCGGAAGACCATAGGGGAGTGCGTGGTACTTACTGGTGGGAACTGCAGCTGGGTTCGCGCAGGATCATAAGGCCAGGCGGAATGGACAGAATCCCACAGATAATCGTGTGGTCCCTCTTCCCTCCGCCAGATCCACTGTTCTCTCCCCGAGGATTCCTCTGGGGAGTTGGGGGGAGCGGAAGGCCCTGAGAACCATTGAACCGATGGTATGGGGCTTCCATAAGTACACTGAACCCCTCCGTACGTTTGGAAGTACCGTAGCGGGCTGTAAAACCTCCTCACTTGCCAGCCATCAGCTTCCCCCGACAGAGTCACCTCTCCTCCCTGGATCTGCTCACTGCAGACCGAACAGCTGCTCAATTCCTCTCCGTCCCATAGACAGGTACATCTTCTTGGTTCTTCCTCCCGCCATCCCCACTGACTCACTATTACCAGCCGAGGCAGGTAGCCCATTCGACAGTTCCCACATACCTGGACATTCATGACAGAGACCGGGGAGACGGGGAGGTGTTGCAGTCTATCGGCCGTTGCTTCCTGTCGCCTGGGTTTGTCGCGACCTGGTCCCTCCCAAGTAATGGGGAGTTGACTGATTGATAAACACACAGGGCAGCGGTTCTTCGCTTTACTCCACATCAGCATTTCAGGATCACTCGACAGGACTCCATTTTTGGCCCAATCCAATTTCTTCAGGGCTCGTCCTGCCCAAATCCCTGAAGTCGTTCTTCTGATCACAACCACCCCTTTCACGGTGGCCAGTCCGAGATAGGGTGGAACAACACATGATTCACTGGCCATTTCACCGGCTTCTGTTTCTCTTTAGTCAGGAACTGGCTTGAGCTGCTCAACTCCTTGGATCCCTTTCCTCTCCAGCAGTACTGTATTCCTATCCAGTACTTGCTTAACAATATCTTTTGTCTCAAATTTAGGTTTCACTGCTGCACTCACAGGTTGCTCTCTTGCTTTGACCCACACTCGTTGTCCCACTCTGAATGGCACCTTGGGCGTTGGTTCCTCCTTTTTGTTGCTGGAGCCCCGCCCCACTTCCTTTGTGGTGAACGGTCGTTGGTTGAGCTCCATCGAGGGGGCGGGCCTTTAGGCTCTGCTTCTGTCGTTTAGGGCCTGCCCTATTTCGACCGCCATGGTGCTCCAGCTTTTGTCGTTAGCATTCTTAGCTATCCAGCTCTTTACTAACCCAATGGTGCGCTCCACTACTCCATTGGCTTGGGATGTATAGGGCAGCGAGTACACTCTCATCACCCCATATTTCTGACACCATTGGTCAACCTGTGCATTACGGAAATGTCTCCCATTGTCCGTCCGCAGCTCTTTCGGGATTCCCAGGGCACTGCATACTTGCTCCAGCATGCCGACAACACTGCTGCCATTCGCTTTCTTGGCTGCTTTCACGGTCACAAATCCCGACATTGAGTCCACCAGTACTAAAAGGTACTTCTCTCCCTTCTTTCCTGTTGTTCCCATGGGGCCTGCAACATCCATGCAGACTGAACCCCAGGGGATCATACTCTTGATGGTTAAGCCCTCCAACCGTTGCCCTCGGTGACCTGCGTTGTATTTTCCACACACCTCACAGTCCCTCAGCACGCATTGGACTTGTTTCACTGGGATCCAAAGTTCATGCTCCTCCAGCTCCTTACGGGTAGGTCGTACGCCTGCATGACCAAGGGCCTCATGCACACTCCGCACGACCTCATCCACGTACTCTTCTGGGACCTCCCTTCCTCTGGGAGTGCTGTCCCACTTCTCGATTCCGACAAAGACAATCTTCCTTTGTTGGACATAACAGTCCACCTCATCATTTCCACGCCAATGAGCTCCCTCATGCGTGTGCGCTCGTTGGTGCTCTACTTCAAGCTCCAGTTGCATTTTCAACTCCGCAATCTTCTTCCATAAATCTCTATGCGCCACCGGTTTACCTTTAGCTGTCTCGAAGCCATTCTTCTCCCAAATGGCTAAGTCTTCTTTAAGGGCCTGGGCGCAGTAGTAACTGTCCGTCACTAACCTGGCGCTCTTGATCTTCCTTTTCCCTAGCTCCAGTAGTCCTTCCAGTATCGCCGTCACTTCCCCGGCTTGAGCACTGCCGGGAGCCTTTCCTTTCTGTCGACATCTTTCCTTGCCGTCTTGTTTCAAGATGAAACCCCAATAGGCCACTTGGTCGGACTCTTTCTTTGATCCATCGGTGTAGAGTGTCCATTCTGGTTGTCCTGGTTTTTCAGGTGTTTCTTGTTGTCGCTTCTTGTTGGTGGGTTGTGCTGGCCCGATTTCAAGCTCTGGGTCCAGCAGGATGTCTTCCCATCTCCCCCACCGTGCATTTGTTGCTTTGGTACTTTCAACGGTACCTTTCCTCAGGTACTTGTGGACCTGGCTCTGCGTAATGACTTTAACTGGTTGTCCTTGCGCTAGATCCTTCAGTACACTCCAATATCGAGCTAGTACTGCCAGCTCCTTTTCTTCTTGTGGGTATTTTTTCTCAACAGAGGTCAGAGTATAACTCCATAGTGTAACCAGGCCTCCGTTCTTGTTGCTTACTTTTATCATGGCATCATCTTCCTCGCAGCTGACCTCTGCCACCAATCTATCTGACAAACTTCTCGGTTCCAGTCTCACCGCGGCCTGAATTGCCTTCTTTAGGTCCTCCAAATCTCGGTTAGCCGCTGTCCAAACCCAGGGTCTTTTTCCCCCTCCTTCGTTTTCCACACTCTTTTTCAGGCAGTTGTACAAAGGTTTGGCATACTTCTGGTAGTTGGGTACGTGGTCTCTGACATAGTTGCATAGTCCCAATATTTTCTGCAGTTCATTCTCTGACTGAGGGGGTTGAATGTTCATCATTTTTTCCCTATATCCGTCTGAGAGTCCCAAGTCTGATGTGACCTGAAAACCCAGGTAATTCACCTGGAACTGTCCAAATTGGCATTTCTTGAGGTTCAGTTTTAAGCCTGCTTTTGTTAGATTCTCAATCACCTTTTGTAGCCTTTCTAAGTGCTCTTCTTCGGTGTCATCAGCGATAAAAACATCGTCTATGTACACAGTTGCCCCCACGTCCCCCAGTACTTCCATCACGGCTGACTGAAAAACGTTTGGCGAGTTCTTATATCCTTGGGGCAACCTTTGCCAAACATAGCTTTTGCCTTTATGAGTAAATGCTGTCTTACCCTGGGATTGCCTTGCGAGGCGGAGAGAGAAAAATCCATTAGCCAGGTCAATGCAGGACTTGAACTTCTTGACTCGCAGTGTCTTTAATGTGCCTTGGGGGTTGATCAGGCTGGCCCGATTCGCTATTGTCCGTCGGTTCAGGGCCTTGAAGTTGATGACTGGCCTCCAACCCCCTCCTGCCGATTCGGGTTTCTTCACCGCCTGGATGGGACTGTTCGTGATCGGGTTGAGCTCCTCTCTGATGATTCCTAGGGAACCCAGTTCCTTCACTATCTTGTCCATCTCCTCAACCGCTCCCGGATTCAGCGGGTACTGTCGAACCGGCGGGTGCACCCCACCTTCAATATGGTGCACGAATCTTGGGCCCAAATCTCCGCAATCGTTCTTGAATCTGGCTACTTTTGCCGAGGCAATTATCTCACGCAGCTTCTTCTTCCCGGCCGGGGAGAAGTCACTCTCTTCGATCTTCTGCTTTGTCACTGCCGGTATATCCACAGGTTTGTACCAGTCTTGAGTGTCCGATCCTGTCTGCGTCGGACCAACTTTTACCAACCTTGCTTTTAGGTTTATCAACCGTCTTTGGAGGGTCCGGTAGTTGCTCCTCTTCTTACTTAACTCTTCTAAGTCCTTGACTGTGAGAAGATTGTATGGTCCTTTAATCCACACTACTACTTTCCATGTCCCATATGGCATCTTCTCTATTTTCCCGTTGGCAAATTGTACTTTCAGGTGTCCTGCTGTTTCTAGGTCTTTGCGGGTCATCGACACCTCGGCTCCCGTGTCCACTAGGTAGGGTACTCCTTCCACTTTAGCGTAGATCTCGTCCCCCTCCCAGTAGGCATTTTCCAGTATGACCCGCGACCTGGACTCCATTACTTTGCTGGCCCTCCGGTCCCGGTCCTACGGGACTCATGGAGGGCCGTTCTCTGTTCAGGGCTCAATTTTCTGTATTCCTCTTCCGTCAGATAGGGGCCTCCTCTCGGCTGGTTCGATGATGCCGGTTGGTTAGTCGGTTTCCCTTGCGGCCCTTGTGCTCTTGGTTGAAACGTCCTGTTCTGGAAGTTGGGCGGCGGTCTATTCTGGTAACTAGTCGACGGTCGGCTCTGGAAGTTGGTTGACGGTCTGCTTTGGGGGTTCGATGGGGGTCTCAGGCTGGCCTTGTTAGGTGATCTCGCTTGCTGGCTTGATTCCTTCCTCCGCTTCTCCTCATAGTACTGCTGTTCCAAGTCGAAACTTTTCACTGCCAGATCCATCTGAGTGACGGTGGTACCTTTTACTGGCATTTTCACAAATGTCATTTCTCCTCTTCGGCCCCTCGTCACCTCGCGCAGCACTTTCACATATCTTGCGGGGGGGATGGTCTGCTTCAAGGTGTGCCACAGCGGTTCCAACCGGCCTCCCTTGTCGAGTCGTCCCCTGGCCCTCCTGATTTGGGAGTCTTCATCATCCATATCTTCCAACACCAACCGCTCATAGTTGTCTTGTGCTGATTCTGATCCGATCATCGGATCTGCCGTCACACTAGTTAGCCACAGCTTTTTGGCTCCATCGTGGCTCGTGGTAGACAGCACTGTTGGCCAGACGTCTTTCAAATACTCTTCATTGCTTTCATCTACGTTTTTGTTCCTGACCACTAACCTGAGGTTCTTAAGCTCGGCGTAAGTGTCCTGGCCGGCGCTGGGGACAGTTGGTAGAGCTGGCCCGCTCCGAGAGGCCACAGGGCTTCGCTGATCTGCCTTTGATGGTATTTGTGGCGGCTCCTCCTCATCAGCCGACACCTCATTCACTGATGTCGCTGTATTGTGGCTGTCTTATGGGCTCTTCCTTGAGGGTGTTCAGCGGCTGCATCTTGGCTGGCCTCATAAGTCCATCCCCTGCCCCCACTTGAGGCTCCTTCTCCTGCTGGTCCCCATCATGCTTTCTCTGTCTGTGGTTGTCTGACTCAATTATGAGCCTCCTAACGTACTCTGGTGCTTGGCCCTCCGGCTCGATCGATGACGTCTTCAATTTTATTTTGATTGGCTTGACCATCTTGGCCCGGCCAGTTTGACCGCCGTTCGGGGGGTCGCTCCCCTGGATTCCCAGGGGGTGAATATTGGTTTCTGGAGGTGAGCGTTCAGCGTGGTACTGTTCCTCTATTTCAGCTGCCGCCCTCACACCTTGTTCGGTCTGAAGTTGATGCAAGCGGGGATCAACCACTAGCACCACTTCGTTGAGTCCCAGGAGGTGACTGTTGGTCTTGGCTATCGACACCACCCCTTTTTCAGCGACTGATTGAGCGGTATTCCCTCTCAATTCCGGGGATCTCAGTCCTTGCACACTCACCACTACTCTTCTCATCCCTTCGTTGCTCGCAGCTGTGAGCCCTCGGTATAATCCGTGCCAAATCTTTTTCCTGTAATCCTCGAGGTTGTCCCCTTTCTTGTATGCATCGATTGGGACCAAGACCACTACACCGTAGTTCAGGTTGTAGCCATTTATCACGACCACTTCCCCCTTGGTTGCAGCGCTGCCTGTAGTTCTCAGAAGGCGTTGGTCTCTTTGGTAGTCTTCCCCCGCTCGGTGTTTGAGGTCCACTCTGAACTGTCGGTTGTGGATCTTGTACTTATCGTTGGTGAACGCGATCAGTCCGTCACCTTCGATGTCCCACGGCTCTCCGATGTAGCGATGTACTTGGAGCCCAGTCTGCATCTTGATGCTGATGATTTCCTTGGGCAATGGGGCTAGTTCTCGGGGCATTTTCCGGGCGCTTGATTTCTGAGGCTTTTTCCTGGGGCTGTCGGTTGTTCCTCTCTCTTCGTCTGTATCGCCCCTCTCGTCATCTGAACTGCTTCCAGACCGTTGTCGTAGGGGAGCCGCTGGCTTCCTCTCCATGCTGTATGCTTGTGGCTGGAACTCACCCCTCCAGTCTCGTCGTGGAGACCATTCTTTCGCTGCCTCCGCCCACTGTCCTTCATCGAAGTCGAAGGCAAACGTCCTACCCTCGACCCCTTGTCTCGACAGCTTGGAGGGTCCTTGTCGGTTCCTTGAAGGGCCCGGTTGTTCTTGGTCTTCTTCATCGTCATCTTTTGTGAGGTCTATTAGGTCCTCTGATGTTGGCTTCCTTAGCGGCGACGGGTCACGGCTGGCCCTCTGGGTAGGAGGTTCAGACATGTCCGACTCCTCCAGGTCCAACTCCCGTTTTTTCTCTTGATCTGCTCTGTAAGCTGCGAGTCTCTGCAGGACCTCATTACACTCGGCATAACGGGGTGTTCCTCGGACATCTGGGTTTACCAGGATCCCGTCTATACCGGCGGCTATTGTCGCCGTCTTCACTATGCTGTCGTATTTTTCAGAAGGACTGTAGATGATTCGTAATTTGCCACCTGTCCATCCTTCCAGCAGGTTAGCAAACCATTCCAACCATTCTTTGACTTCCGTCTTTTTGGTAACCTTTTCCGGGCATTTGACGACCCCTAGGCGGTGACCATCTTTGAGCTGGGTGCAGTAGTAGACTTTCTGATGCCTTATTAGTGCTTCCATCATCCTCCTCCCAAGCTTCGGGTCATCCGAATAATGACCTCAGAAACAAAAGGTGAAAAATCCCCCTGGTCCAAAGTGTACTTCCGTCCTACGTCCACCTGTTTAGAGGGAACAAAACCATCATGTTTTACAGAGACAACAAAAGCAAAAGATTTCACTTGAGCACCTCGTTTAGGGCATTCCCGCTTCCAACAACCGAAATAAATCAACAGGTTAGTGCTGCTATCAACAAGACCGAGGAGATGGGTGAGCGCCTTGGAGAAATGGAAAAGAGCATGGCAGAGAAAGAGAGGTGGGATATTGGAGTGAGAGATGCTATCGGCCAGCTGCTAAATGACCAGAAATTACTCCGGGAAAAGATCACGGATTTGGAGGGACGCTCACGCCGAAACAATTTACGGGTATATGGCATCCCTGAAAATGCGGAAGGCACCTCAATGCAGAGGTACGTGGAAAACATGCTTAAAACTGAACTCGGTAACGGTTTGGACTTAGGCAGTGAGAAAAATCTGGGGATAGAAGGAGCACACAGAGCGTTGGATAGTGGGATCACGACGCGCGGTGAGCGCACCTGGCCTGCGAGAGAGCGCACGGGAAAAGCTAAAGGCGTTTCAGCGGCCAGACAGAGAGAACGTAGCTATGGATGATTAATCTTATTCAACTCCACCGAAGACACATTTGAGTACTTCACAGTGAGAGCTTTGGTCAGCTGGCTGGTACCATTCGGAGCTTCAAGGGGTGACCGTCTCTGCACATGAGTATGGTGAGGACTGTGACTCCCCTTCATAACAGGAGTGATGAAGATTCGATGCAGGTGACTCTTAAATTAACCTTTTCAGTTTCCTTTCTTTAAGTAGGCAACTAAGCAGGGGCCCCACTAGTGGCAGTCCCCCCTACATTAAGAGGAATAAAGGACCCTCTTGTTTGGAAGACCTGTTCATTGTTATGTTAAGTTTTGTTATGTATTTCTGTTTTTTGTGTGTTCTGAGGGTCAGGAGTGTTGTTATGCAGGTAGGAAAAAACATGTTTGTGTTTAACTGGTATGCAGTACTATAGTATACAGACTTTGAATGTGAATGGTATAAAAAATCCAATCAAAAGAAGCAAGATAATTTCAAAGCTTAAGCGAGAACAGGTTGGCATTGGGTTCTTGCAGGAAACACATTTGTCGAATGAAGCACATGAGAAAATAAAAAAATGGGGTATAGAAAAACTTATTATGCTTCACACAGATCTGGGAAAAAAGAGGGGTAGCCATTCTTATACCAAACAGTATCAGGTTTGATTTTATTGCAGAACATAAAGATAAAGAAGGTAGATATGTGTTGTTAAAGGGGAAGCTGGAACAGGAAGAAGTCACTCTATGTAATATCTATGCACCCCCTGGTAGTAGTATTGACTTCTTTAAGGAGGTATTTAGTCTTGTGGCTGCAGAAGCAAGCGGCACTTGTATATGTGCAGGTGATTTTAATTTACTCCTAAACCCAAAAATGGATACGACTAACAGGGAACGAGGAAGGACTCGCGTAAAAAAGCAATTCAAGAAAATAATGCAAGAATCGGGACTTACAGATATATGGAGATCTCTCCATAAATATGACCGTGAATTTACTTTTTACTCAACTAGACATAAAGTGTATACCAGAATTGATTATTTCTTTATGTTCAATAAGGATCTTCACAGAGTGAAAGACTGTGTAATAGGACAAAGAGACATCTCTGATCACTCTGGTTTAACTATGAAAATTAATTTAGCTAGAAGCCCTAAAAACACGCTATGGAGGCTTAACACAAGTTTACTAAATAGCACGGAATTCAAAACAGAAATGGCAGAAGAGCTTAAAACTTATTTAGAATTCAACGATAATGGAACAGTTAACCCTACAATTCTGTGGGATGCGGCTAAAGCATATATTAGGGGTAAAATAATTGTAAAATGTGCTAATTTAAAGAAGATCAGAGCAAGAAAACTATCAGACTTACAAGAAAATTTAAAAAGATTGGAGCGGCTGCATTCGATTAACAAAAGCCCTTCCTTACTGGAACAAATGAGGCCGGTTAAGCAGGAGATTCACAAAATTTTAAATGAGGAAATTGAAAAAAAACTTAAATATATGAGACAAAGATATTATGAAGCAGGGCCCAAAGCTGCTAAGGTGCTTTCATGGAGGCTCAGGAAACAACAGGTGAAAAACACAATCTATAAAGTTCGGAACCCAAGAACTAACAAGATAACTAGTAAACTTGAAGAAATTCAGAGTTCATTTGAAGGGTACTATGCAGCTCTGTACACACAGCCGGACAAAATGGATAATCAAACAATTCAAAAATTTCTTAACTCTTTGGATCTTCCATCTATAGGAAAAAACCAAAATGACAAGTTAATGGCAGAAATATCAGCCGAGGAAGTTGACCGAGGGATATCCAATCTTAAGACCAACAAATCACCGGGCTGTGATGGGTTCCCTCCGGAGTGGTATAAGGCCATGAGGGAATCTGTTCTCCCATTATTGAAGGCCTCCTTTAACTACACCTTGGGAGGGGGCGCTCTACCACCATCATGGCGAGAGGCGTTTATATTGGTCATACCAAAGGTGGGGAAAGATAAAACGGATCCTAAAGGGTATAGACCAATTAGTGTATTAAATATAGACTACAAATTATATGCTGCAATATTAGCTAAGAGATTAAGTACCTTGATGCCTTTCCTGATAGATGAGGACCAGACAGGTTTCATTGGTAATAGACAAACACATGATAGTATAAGAAGGGCTGTTCATATTACTGATCATATAACTAAAGAAAAATCAAGTGCAGTCCTTCTCAGCTTAGATGCCGAGAAGGCATATGATACTTTAGGGTGGGAGTTTTTGTTTCAAGTAATGAAGAGATTTGGGTTCTGTGATAGATTTATTCAATGTATAAAAAATGTGTATTCCTCTCCAAAAGCAAGAATTAAAATCAATGGAAGTCTCTCGAATCAAATAACTTTACAACGAGGATGTAGGCAGGGATGTCCTTTAAGCCCACTACTCTTTAATCTTTTTATCGAACCACTGGCTCAGGTTATTAGAGAGGAGGCTGGGTTGGAGGGGGTGACAATGGGGAATGTGGAAAACAAAATATGTTTGTATCCGGATGATGTTTTAGTAGTAATTAAAAATCCTGAATCTGGTATTCCATTGCTTATGAACATCTTGGAAACATATGGCAGACTCTCAGGTTATAAACTCAATATACAAAAAACCCAAATTCTGACCCTTAATTTTGTTCCGTCAAGACAGCTAGTAAATAGTTTTCAATTTAATTGGCGCCAATTACAAATAGAATATTTGGGCATTATACTAACAAAAAATTTGGCTCAATTATACGAGGTTAATTACAAACGAATAAATAAGAAAATATATGAGGACTTGGACAGGTGGAGCCTGCTCCCCCTTGACCTTGGCAGCAGAATCCAAACAATAAAGATAAATGTTCTTCCAAGACTATTGTATGTATTTACAGCACTTCCAGTAGAGGTTCCAACAAAACAATTTAGGGAGTGGGATAAGCATTTTTCAAGGTTTATCTGGAGCAACAAAAGGCCAAGAGTAAGATACTCGACCCTTCAGCTGCCGGGGGGTCGGGGGGGTATGGGTCTGCCTTGCCTAGTGGGTTATTACCTGTCTGCCCAGATTAGACCTCTGGTGTGCTGGTGTAATCCAGCCTATGATGCTAAATGGAAGGACATAGAGCTTTCTTTGATGGACGTCCCTATACAGTCTGTTCTGGGGTGTCTGGATGGTCTGCCCCAGGTATACCAATTACAAAATTTGTGTTTGAATCTCTCTTTGAAAAAGTGGGCAGAGGTAGTTAAAAAGTTCAACCTCCTTAAACAGATAGGAATTTTGAGTTGGCCTGCGTACCACCCACGCTTCCTCCCAGCAGCGGTGGACCACAAATATAGAAGATGGGCTAAACAGGGAATCACCGCATTCTGTAATATAATTAAAAACGGGGAGTTAGTAAGGTTCGAGGATTTGTGCCGGACTTATGACGTGGGCAGACAAGATTTCTACTGTTATCTACAGGTTCGGAGTTTCTTCAGGAAAGAAATCAAAACTTATGACTTTGATGCAGAACCAGG
>NW_015115083.1:86886-88482 GCF_001443285.1 Poecilia latipinna
TAACATGGCGTGACTTCGGCTGGAAGAATTTAATCAGATTTTTTATTACGCCAAAGCAGAAATTGAAGCTGGGTGGTTCTCAGTCATCTTGCTGGAGGAGGTGTGGCGAGGGTTCAGCGGACTGCTTTCATATTTTTTGGGACTGTCCACAATTGAAAAATTTTTGGAAGGATGTTAATCGAGCAATTTATGAAATCCTGGGTATAACTTTAGTTCTTTCATTTTCTGCTATGTACCTTGGAATACTCCCTGAAGGACTCGATACTAAGGATACATACATGTTAAAGATATTTCTGATTGCAAGCAAGAAGGCAATTACTAAATGTTGGCTCCAACCTAGACCCCCTAATCTGGAACTTCTTGTGAATATCATAAATCTGATATATAATATGGAAATATTGACATTTAAGATATGACTACAGAAGGCGAAAGGAGAGAGACTCTGGGAAAAGTGGGAATATTTTATAAACAAAAGTATGTAACAGTTAATTTTTGTGACTCTACACCACTTGGTCAGTCACATGGAAGTTTGTGTATATTTTTTTTTCTTTTTTCTTTTGTGTGTAATTTTATGCGGTGAAATGTCTGCATTGTAATGTTGGCTAGTTGTCTGGCTGCTACCTGACCTGGCCCTCCTGTTCTGAGTATATGTGTTGCCTGTATGTGATGTTTGGAAAAGAATAAAAATAAAGTAAAAAAAAAAAAANGCTGCGAGTCTCTGCAGGACCTCATTACACTCAGCATAACGGGGTGTTCCTCGGACATCTGGGTTTACCAGGATCCCGTCTATACCGGCGGCTATTGTCGCCGTCTTCACTATGCTGTCGTATTTTTCAGAAGGACTGTAGATGATTCGTAATTTGCCACCTGTCCATTCTTCTAGTAGGTTAGCAAACCATTCCAACCATTCTTTGACTTCCGTCTTTTTGGTAACCTTTTCCGGGCATTTGACGACCCCTAGGCGGTGACCATCTTTGAGCTGAGTGCAGTAGTAGACTTTCTGATGCCTTATTAGTGCTTCCAGCATCCTCCTCCCAAGCTTCGGGTCATCCGAATAGTGACCTCGTTCGAAGCTTCGCCGATTGATCGTGGTCCAGGAATCTATTCCATCACCGAGCAGTATCAGCATTACTGGAAGTTGTTGCAGGACAATCTGGGAGCGCAGGAGCAGTGCTTCTTCATCCGGTCCGGTGACGCTCGTCTCCCGCTCTGTCGCTGACGCTTGCGGGGGTTCCAGTCCTCCTTCTTCTTCCTTTCCTTCATCCATGATTGTTTTTGTCTTCGAGCCGCCTTTCCCCCAAAGCCTCTCTTTAGCCTTCAAGCAGGGATGGGTTTAGGCTATTGGCTACTGGCTTCGCTTCTGGATACCTATGCCTATCCTCAGCAGAAGCTCTCCCTCACCTGCATGCCATACAGTTACTGCAAGGGTTGTGACTGACAGCCGGATCAGCCACCACTAACTCTTTTCCTTAAGAGCTAGCCTCCAAGTGAGCTATTCAGATATTCGCCTCTCTGTTTTTACTGACTTGATTTTCTAGGGCTCTACCCCTTCTCAAGGGGCGTGGCCCCACGTTGGGCGCCACCTTGTTGTTGCAC
>NW_015115084.1:0-41492 GCF_001443285.1 Poecilia latipinna
CAACATACATTAACATCAATAAAATAAACCTGTTCTACTTTTAGATATTTCAAAAGCAATATAAGTGAGTCAAAGCATATTTTGCATTTTTAATAATGAGCCTGTTAATTTGGATGTATTGCAACTCTAACACTGAGTTTAACTCAGTTAAAGCCAAATGATAGCATGGTAAATATAAAGTTAGCTCTTTTGGAAACACTTGTTTCACATGGAAAATAACAAAAAGGGGGTAAATTTCATTGTTCCATACTTTAAATAATACTTCCATCTTTTTTTGCCATCATCAAAATTAACAAATAATATTTCAAGCGGAAACTGTCATGCAATTAACAGCTAAGAATCTCAAAGTAAACTGATTGTTCAAGCTTGACCTCGATATAATGAAGGATTGGAGAGCAGAAAGTTCAACACATCAGCCGATGGGATAAACACCCAGCACGCCGGCAGAGTGAGGGGCGTATCAGCGAGGGTTATGAAACCTACTTGATCCAGGATTGTCTTCCTCTTCTTGGTGTCAGTGACAGCAGACAGTTGCATCTCTCCCATCTTTTTCATCTTTTCATCCATGTCGATCTTCTGCTCCAGCTTCTTGATCTCAGCACGCAGCAGCCTAACGGTGTCCTCTCTGTGATGCTGGCGAGCGACGGCGGTGGCGCATGCCGAGTGGATGGCGGTGATCCAGTTTTCTAGCTCTGTCTGGCTGCAAGTCTTCATGGAGGCAGAAAGAAGAAGTTTGGAGGTTAAACGCGTCGACATGCAATTTCTTGCAAAATCATTCGTGTTCCTTTTATTTATTTTTAGTCACATTACAACCATGAAGTTTGATTTTATGATAAATCAAACTTTAGCGCATCAGTCGAGCAAATGTGTAAACTGTAAGTGAAACTATACGTTTAAAAAAAAAAGATAAAACCACCAGTTTGCCTCTTGAAAGTGTGTGCATTTACTCTTTGTCCAAATATATCATTTCTGTTACCATCCTCAGATGTTTGTTAGACAGTAATAGTTAACCAGCGGCATGATGAAACACAGCAGACGGATCAGGAACAATGTCCCGAACTTTCAAATCTCACAGATCACAGTTCCTTTCAGAGTCAATGACTGAAGAGAATGGCACAACTGCAAACCTAATATGATGTCAGTTGTCTTAATTAAACTGAAATTCTGCGTAAGAAGAGCATTAATCATAGAAGCAGCCAAGACACAGATTTGATGAAAATATGGATGGAGCTAAATACAGACAAACCTGGAAAAAAAAAAAAAAAAAAAAAACTTTATCAAGGCTGCAAAATACTTGAGAATGGGGAGGACGTTCATCTATCAGCTGGATAATGAACCTACGTACAGTCAGAGGACAATTTAGATTGAAGCATGTTCCTGGGTGGTGGCTGAATTCAAAAGAATGGATTACTTTTCAAAACTTTGGTCTCTCAAACAAAATTATAGTAAAACAATTGGAAGTTTGTGTTGAATACTTATTTATTGCTTTGATAGACATTCCTTTTAAAATCTTCTACAGTAAAGCTCAGACTTTGATTTTAATGGAAACAAGAATTATTTAAATATGTTGAACCTTCATTTTTCAATGGCCACCTGGTGACACTGAAACATTTTTATTTATTTATTTTTTTACCTGGAAAAGGTATGCATCCCCCAAGGAATTACTGAGGCAGAACACAAAGTCCTTTTTGGGGTGCTCTGGCACAGCCTGGACGATACTGTTCTCCACCCATATGGCGTGCTTGGGAATACTGTTGTTGTCAATCCCCGACCGGCCATCGGTTTCATAAAAGAAGAGAGTGCATCCTGGAAAACCAAAACATCTTTTTTAAGAAGCATACTTGCTGGTTTCAGTCTTCATTTTCCATGAAAGCCTAAATCGCTTCAGCAATTTACTTCTGCTCTCCAGTGGCCAAGATTAAGAAGTGCAGCAGTGCTGACTTGGACAAGGCCATGATTTTTATTTTAAAATATTGTCAAGCAACACAACAGTAAAAGCACAAGATTATATGAATTGCTATTCCCATGATGCACCAAGGTATGCAAAGGTTTTAAGTCAAACATGTCATTGTTAATATACAGTTTAAACCAGAAGTTTACATACAGTATATAAAAAGGAAGGTGCAGCTTGGCTACAATTTCTACATGCCTGGATGTGCTACTTTTACCTCTTCAAACAATTAAGCACAATTAAAAAGGACAATGTCTAACCATCACATTGTTCAGTTAGGAAGACGGGTTCTGTGGCAAGGAAATGGATGTCAAAAATGTGCATTTCAATCGCAGAACAAAGGCTAAAGGATTCATAAAGATGCTGGCTGAAGGGCCATTCAGCAACTAAGAAGCCATTTTCACTCCAAAAGTACAGTTTGCAAAGACACTCAGGGACCAAGATCTTTATATTTGGAGTCGCATCTTGTGTTCTGCTCAAAACTACTTTTAGAGTTTGGCCATAGCAACCTTTTGTACATTGGGAAGAATAAAGAGAAAGCTGGCAAGTCTCAGGGGTGACAAGTGCAAACAATTTGTGATTATAGCTGAAAAGTTGTGTGAGTGTAAACAAGGTGGCCTACGAAATCTCACCATTACTAAAATTCTATGAAACTGGTGTGAGAAACTCATTGAAAGATACCCAGAACATTTGACCCAATTCAGGCAGCTTTAAGCTATTCAAACAAATAGACAAATAAACAGAAATAATTTTAGAAATTCAAATCTAAGACAGGAAAAATGTGTACTGATTCAATGTCTGACATTGAGAATAAAAAGGTAAACCATGTGGTCTTGGTTATAATTTTAGAGTTATTTAGTAATGTGTGATGCCAATGTTGTACTGTGTTGGAACTTACCTTTTAGGGAAACCCAGTAAGTCTTCCACTTGCGTCTTGTGGCAGATTCAACTTTCTTGTTCTTTTTGTGCACAAGGAAGTTCTTTACAGCAAGTTTTCCAGCTTTACGGACCATCCCCTGGACGACGCTTAGCAACAGATCGGACTGGTAGGCGGAGCTCATGGTGCTCTGCTCATCGCTAAGTGCGGAGCCCGCTTCCTCCAAGCTCTCCGTTTGGCAGGAACTCATTTGTAGTTCTTGACGGAAGTTCTCGTACACACCCTGCACGCCCTCGCTGGCGCCACCGCCGCCACTGCTGCTGCCGCTGTCGCTGCCAACAAACACGTTCCGCCCGTGCATGGAACAGACGGAGAAGGACGCCGACATCGTCTTGTAGCGTCGAGGTTGGTGCACTGCCTCCACCATCACCCCGTCGATCCCGCTGTCTTCATATTCACTGCCGTCTCCGGCCGTGACATCCTGGAAGATGAAACGAGGCAGGTGAGACGGCATGGCAACCGCCTTTTCTTCATCACCAGGAGCACAGCCAGGAAACGATGATAAATCATGAATGACAACTCAGTGATATCTCCAGATACATGATAGAGCTATTCCTGAAAAGCAAGCAAGTTTTAAAAAATCCTAGACTACTATAAGCTAAAGATGGATCTAGAATGTCTAATGCTGAGATTCTGATTAAAATTAATGAACAGCAAGGATTCTTCTGCATGAACACGGCCTGCCCTCCCTGTGGCACCACAAGGTCTGCACTCTCCTCCTCACAGGGCCAAAGGCTCCTGGGAGATAAAAGGGGATACACAGAGCCTGGTATCTCCATCTGGTCACATGACCTAATCATGCGCGCTGGAGCTCCATTCAACAAGGTTGACGGTGCCCTGTCATGACAGGGGCCACCACACACGTTTTACTGTTACACTCTTGCACAGGCCTCCCCTCATTATCATAACAAAGGCCCCGGGCATTTCTAACACAGTGACTAAATCTGCACTCACTCCCTCTCTTCTCTCCAGTCTCCTTTCCCAGGAAAAAAACCAAAAAAAACATGGTTTCATCAGAGGTGAAATGCAGAAACTTTATGGGTTGGGTTCAATACAAGAAATTCTCAGAGACAACGAGGATTATTAATAATCATCAAAAGTAAAATAATGCCATGTGTTGTCTTGACTATGACTGAGGTCATTTACAGTTTTTCCTTTGCATTAATTAGCAAATTATGGCAAAGTGCTTATTTTGTTAGAGATCTTAGCTATCTTAATTTCTCACATTTATTTTAGATAAAACAAAATTTTGATACCAAAGATAACCAGAAATGCAATTTTAAAATTATTTAATTGATTAGGCTAAAAATGTATCCTTATTAACTTGATCCCAGTAACTATCTCCTGTACATAGTAACATCCTTTAGCAGCTACAACTGTCATCAAGTATCTGAGACTGGTATTCTTTTACGTCACTGTGGAGGAATTTGGTCCAACTATTCTTCATGGCATGAGCTGAAGGTTCATGCACAATATTTCAATATGACTATGGCACTCTAAAAACGTTCATTGGGATTTTGTTTATTCATTCAGAGGTGGGCTTGGTGGATCGGATCATTGAGCTACTAGATGACAAACCCTACAATTACGGCAGGTCGAATGGACTCTGAAGAAGCAAAGTAGCCCCAGACCATTACACTACCACCGCCACTTTTGACAGTCACTACTTTGTTGTTTTTCTGAAAATTGCCACCATCACAGGAGATGTGCCTATGGGAAAGTTTCACTGTTGACTCTTTTGGGATCATTAAGATTCTTTTTGGACCTTTGTGGTCCAAAAGAATAAAGAATATAGACAGATGTGGTTTATTTTATATTTTTGCTTAAGTAGTCATTTACAACTGTAATATTAAATATGCTAAAGGAACAGATGTGTCTTTTCCATTCTAGGAAATGTAAAGGTCATGTTACATTTTGTGTAAATACCTTTATGTGACAACACCTTGGTGTGTTTACCTAAGCTTATCCTGTTATGAACAGCTGTTGCTGTTTCATTTTTCCTGAATCCATGTCGCATTTCAGAAATGATACGCCAAATATTATTAGAGATGTGAAAGGTGAACTCACAGATAAAGCAAAGATCTCACCTGTATGGTCTGCGCCCTCCGGCCCTGCATACTCTTGCACATTGTGGCTTGGAGGTTGCTCAGGCCTTCAGACAGGCAGTGGGAACGTCGGCAGGGAAGAGTGTACGCGCCGTATGAAGTCCCATCCTCCTCTGACGGTGACAGCCTCTTACCATCCTCTCCCTCTCCCACGGACCTGTTGGTGTCATGCCACTTGGCATAGCGGCCGTGGGTTCTGGAGGCAGGGCTGGTATCACTGTACAGTTCATCCAGCGAGTTTGCTCTGTCGGCGGAGTCTGTTGGGCTGAACTGCATGTGGCCTTCACAGTCAGGGAAGTCTCTCTCATTAGCCATGTCGATGATCTCCTCAGTGCTGGTTAAATTATCTTGACTGACATCAGACAGGGAAAATTCTAGGCTGTCATCTCGCCAGGTGTCTGCAGATTTCGATCTCTTTTTGAAGCTGATTGTCTCTTTGGAGCACTCTAAGGTCTGCTGAATATATTTAACCTCATTTGTGTACACTTCCTCATCCTGCGTCTCTTCCGCAGTGGGACCAGGTAGGGTTATGTGCATTGTATTCATATGCACTGAGGGATTGGCCAGATCATTATGAAAGGATATAGGGCGCAAACTCATTGCCACACGATCCACCCAAATGGGGCTTCCAAAGTCAGGGAAGTTGTTTGTTTCATTGAAGGGTTCCAACCCATTGTCAGCTAAGGATTGTGGGATGCTGGGGGTGCTACTTGACCGAGTGCTCGTCTCAGAGTTTCTGTGCTCCATTTTCCCCGACGAAGCATGCCGAGAACGCCTGGACTGTTTATTGGAAATGCGGAGAGACCGAGACATGTGCTTCCGTGACAAATAGCCACGTCCAGTACTGTAGAGGGCATGTTCCCCGTTTTGGCTCTCAGTGTTCCCCATGATTTAGAGTCTAAATGGAAAACAGATACATTTATTTTGTGCTCCATTTACAAATCAAACCAACAGACATGGAAACTGTTCAGCATTTTTGGCATACCTGCAGAACTTCAATGATTTTTCTGGCATCTTGTCACCGAATCTTCAGACAACTTGAGACCTCAGCAGCTGTCAGGTCCACAAAACCCTAAAAAAATACAAATTCAAGTTTGTTTTTCAAGAAAGCATTCTTTATTTTATTTCAGTAAAGAATCAATGGCAACATTACAAGAAATTACAAAGTATACAAAACTAATTAAAAGAATTGTAGTTCGGGAAAAGAAGATAGGAGGCAGTTTGTCACTAGTGACCTTCCTATAAGGAACACACGTTGACAACAGACCAGGTAAATTGTTTCCAGTCAAGTACAAAATATGTTGATTTAATTAAACACTAATTTTATTGAATTTTTTACTCTTAAACTTATCTATCTTCCCATAGTTTTAGACAGGAAATGCTGAACATGAGCAATTCTTAGTGCTTTTAACAAAGAAGGATCTTTGGTGGGACATCACCTCTAAACTCCATCCTCCATCTAAATTACCATTGGGTCCTTTGTAAATAACAACCCAGTGCAACCATCACAATAGTCTAAAGGTTCATAAAATTAAAAAAAAATGCACAAATTGTGCCATTTTGAGGGTTTTCAAGGGGTAGTTTTAGTTTTGGTTCTTCTCAAACTAGCTATTAGCTTCACCCCAAAAGCCCAATTACTCTATTGTAGATAAGCAGTTGCCTTACTTATAATGTTTTGACGCAAATGTCAGCAAAAATCCTGCATTACACCTTTGAGCCACTGAAGACAAAAAAATATAAATATAAGAAGTGATGTATGCATGTAACTTGCTACACTTCCTAAAGGAGATAACAAAGGGACATTAATTTCAATACAGGACGGAAATAGCAGTGTAATAGCATAAAGCAAATGCAACTTCAGCTGGTTTACTCAGCTAAAACAACCTTTTACTTTCTGAACAAGTTTTAGTTATATTAACCAGCCAAAACCTCCTATTAAACCGTGACTACATGATGATTGAGTCAGCCCCTTTTAAAATGCACCACAGACTGCAGTGACAGGCTGAGTGAACATGAGTTATTTAAAGCTGAAGTCAACCAACGTGTTGTTCAATTACCATTTGTTCTCAGAAGCTACCCCCTGCTGTATAGGGGGACTGCAAGCAGGAGGAGGGTTTTCGCCAGACCACTTATTCAGACTCCATCCTCCGTCCTCAAGGCAGGACAACTCCCTCCGTTTTAAGCCCAGAGACCATCAGCAGATGGGAGTGAAGATTACCCAGGGATGTAGCTCTTATCCCCCCCTTCATGTTTCCTTTTCTAGCTTTAGGACTCTTTAGGGGTTGCAGTGTTTTAGTATGCATGTGTGTAGCTGATGCATGTAAGTGGAAAAAAAAAAAAATCCCAACCTCCTGCTGCTGCATGCACTCAAGCTTGCAGTGATGGGAGTGTTACATAAACTCTTGCTGACCTTGTTTTTCTACCTTGTTGCGCCCATTTCTCTCTTCATTATGTTCTCTGATCACCACTGACTTGCACTGCAATGGATAATGTTTTAGATTATTAATGTAATCCTCCTCTTTTTATATAATTCACAGGAAAACAAACAAACGGGAACAAACACAAAGTATAAGTGCCTGCAACATTACCCTCTGCGCTACATCAGGGCCGTACCATTTCCTGCTAAAATTTCTTCATATTTTATTTGTTTGAATGTTAAAAATTAATGGTTCTGCAGATGTCATCTTGTGTAGAGAAAAAGAATGTATTTTAGGCCTGAAGTCTAAATCTGTGTCTGCTAATGAAGGTTCTGCTACTTAAAGAGGATCTATAAAACTGTGGAATAGTATAATATAATATTATATTACATAATATAATGTTATTATATTATATTATATTATATTATACTTTATGATATTATACAAATCGTTCATCTATTAATGCTGCATCGGGAGTTAATCACTTGCTAACAAGTTGGACAGCAAACTGCACACAGATGTTTTTCTTGTGGCACAGTACAGTCTATTGTCCACTGTAGCTTACTAGTGAGTGTATTTATGAGAAAACAGAACTTATTCAAATGTCAACAGAACAGTCACTGATCACTGTCCCAGATATCCTCCTATAAAAAAGATAGTACAGTTCTTTATAAAGGCTTTTTTTTTTTTTTTTTTGGAAAAAAACCCCTAACAACTGTGCATGACTGAACCTGCCTGCCTCTGTAACCCAACATGAGTTGCAACATATGTGTGCTTTTGCTTTTTAAGCCTGGATCCACAAATTAAGGTAACCATTTTAAGGCACATGAACAGTTAAGTAACAGAAATCTGGGGTAACAATATCTCTCTGTCTTACTAACCTGCAATAGGAAACAAGTAGAGTATTGTTCCAACTTTTTCTAACCCGACTTTCCAATCCCCTTCAGTACTTGTGTGTGTAAATTGTGTAGTTGCAACAGTATTAAAAAAAAAAAACACTCCAAATTAAAAAAAAGGTTTCCACAGTGCCAGGGCCAACCAAACTAAACAGGAATAGAGCCGTTTCTCTTCTTGACAGCACAGAAGAAATGTAGCCACTAGTGAGAATGTCAATCATTCCACATTGATGCATGTGCAGGGAAAGCATCATGCCACTGGACTGATGGACACCGATCCGGGTCAGTTCAGCTACGTGACATAAATCCTCATAGAGGCTCATCAACATAACCATGCTCTCCATAGAAAACAACCTTTAGTCACATCACAAACTGCTACCCCTGTCTTGGAAAAACAAAGTACATGTGAACATTTATGGATTTTGCTTAAAGCTTCATTGGTGCCCTGGGACTTTTAAGTTTCCTAAACATGAGGTAAGCAGCGATTCGCCTCTCATTTCAGCGGGATGTGTAGGTGCGGAGAATAGCTTGACTCATAATTTGCTTCTGTAACAATCCAAAAATAGGAACACAACCACAAGACTTTTTTTAATGTGTCTACATAACAGCAACAAAACCGCTTCTAGGAAAGTAGAGATTCTACAAAGCTACCACCTATTTGGGAAGGTGTGAATACAAGGAAAGCAATATGCTGCCTTTAGGTAGGCAAAAAAATACACATTTATCTGTACCTTTATTTAACCATGAACATTTTCTATGTTCTCCCTGTGCATGCAGGCGGTCTCCCAGGGTACTCTGACTTCCTACCACAGTTACGAAACATCACTGTTGGGTTAATTGGTCCCTCTAAAGTGTGTCCAGGTGTGAGTGTGTAAATGGCTGTTAGTTATGTAAATTTTTGTGCTTCAGGTTAAAATCTTATTTTGCATTTGTTAGATGTTTTTCCATGTCGTACTTACTGTCCATATGTAAATTAAAGCTGTTTTGAGTCTGAACTGCAGCCTTAAGGTTTTCTGTTTGCAGTTTCTCAGGATGCTGCGCTTCTTCAGCGGGAGCTTTCTGGGACATCCACACTTTGGAGTATTGCCAACTCTCTTAAATGCTGTGTCCACAGAAATCATTCTCTCTGCAGAACGGATGTGTCTGAATTATCTTGGACTGGCCTTATAATCCATAGCGATTCTCCAGGATCAATGCTGAAGTGCTTTTCAAATGCATTTTGTAAAACTGGACGCTAAAGACCAGCAAACTGCAACAACATCCGGTCAAACTTAATGATAATTAAGTAAATCGATGCATCTAGCAAGATGTGCCCCGCTGCTAATTAACCTCATAAGTCAAATACACTGCTCTTCCATGATAGTTGTGGTTTTCCATTTGGAATTGTTATCTTTATGTATCCCCTGGTAACACCACGATTTGTATAATGTCCTTATAAATAAAGATTTTTCTAAACAATGGCCTGAGGGAAGGGGGTGTCATTATGTCAGGTCTAAGCTATGTGAAGGGTACATTTAAGGTCCTTTTGTTGCAAAACAACACTTAAAGGCACATCTTACGACTGAGAAATTCCTAGGCTTGCTGGAACAGGAAGAGGAAACTGTCAAAACCCCCATTTAACTTTGTTCCTTAGACACTCGGGGACCCAAAGCCAACTTACTTTTATCTTCTGAAAATCCCCCCAGAGGCAAAAACGGATTTACCAACAACTAAAAGTGAACAAAGATTCTTCAAGTCATCAACTTTAAATATGCGGTCTAAATAGTTTAGCCACAAAGCCTATAAAAAAATAAAGTGTAATATAAAAAGGCAACAAAAAAAAGATGTTTGCAGGGATGAGAGACACCAACTATGCCGTTGAAAAGAATGCACTGGGCTCACTAGTGACGAGCTGAAACATAAAACCCTGTAATCTAAACACAGCAGGCTCTTAAGATAATAACACAGGTAGGTATACAGAACAGGGGAGGGGTTCAGCAAATTAGGGCTGCACTGAAGACGGATCATATTTTCCAGTTAACTCGCATCCGTATGTGTGCAGGAATAAGACCCAAATAGCAACACTATGACTGCTTTTCTTCAATCAGTCGTTGTTTATCTGCATATAAAACTGTAATCCTAGTACTGTTTAGGCGCAACAGTACTATTCCGACAATAATTTTCCCACCTTCCTTTTATTTTATATTGTCTTTTTTTTAAACTGAAATCTCGTTTTTTCTATATTTCTTCTCTTTTTTTTTTAGTTCTGGTAATACTTACAGTATAGAACTACACAGTCAAAACCAGAAGTTTACATACACTTAATAAAAGGCACACCTTTTTTTCTCACTGTCTGAAGATGGACTGGACCAAACGTCTCCTGTTATAGGCCAATTAGAATCATCCAAATTATTTCTATTTATCAAGGTCCAAAATAATGACAGAACAAGTTGCTATCCTCGTGGCTATTGATGGCTGCATGCTCAGTGTTGGGGCCAGTGGGGTCTGAGCTCAGTGGGGTGTTGTGCACTAAGCTGACAAGTGGCCATCTGGAGCGTCAGTGAATGTCTGGCTGTGTTGTACATTGTGTGTTACTCCAATGCCTCCGTCAGAACCTGTTAACACCGTTTCTCCCCCTGATTTGACAATGGTGAAATCTGTGGTGTCATTAACTGAAAATTAAAAGCCCATGTCATATTATTATGATAATACTGTACATATAAATGTACATTAATCGAGCAAACCACGTGTTGGTTTAAAATTAATTGCAGGTTTTAGGATTTACAATTACAATAATGCTATTATACATATTGTAGTTTATAAAAAATGCAGACACGATAGTTTTCACTGAATAATCAATCCTTCAGTGGAGACAAAGACGACCTGTGTGTCTTATTGGACATATTGTTACATTTTAACAACTTGAAAGCATGACACATTGCACTTGCAGGGTATATTTGACTACGTCTTAGTATCAAAATGTTCTGAGATATCATTTAGGTTAATAACTCCTAGTGAAATGCATTCTATATTAATTCATTACAGACTGATGTTTCCAAGCGTTTCGTTCTATTAATGATGATGATTTTCTGCTTGCAGCCAACAAAACATTACATTTAAGATTAGAATATTGAATCAGAGTAATACAAAACGTTTTAAATACAGAACTGTAGGCTTAAGGAAAAGTATATTCATTACCTGCTTAAATGTTTTCCCTTAAAAAGGCCAAACCAAATGGCATCATCGGAACATCTTTTCTTGTCATTAGGTTGGAAACTGTGCTTTTTTTTTTAAACGTCATTTTCCACCAATAACGTCTCAAAGAAGCAATTGTTTCCGTCTTCTTTTTGGAAAACTTGGATGTTTTTCTTTATTTTGCAGCCTATAAATAGAAACATAGTGCCCCCTTAAAAAGGGCTGCAGACCCCTGTTTTAGACCAAACAGAAAAGTTCTGCTTCAAACAAACACGCTGGGCTGAAGGAACTGAACAACAAGACAATTTATGCGATTGCTGTTTGTCAATTAGTTTGTTTTCACCTTCAGGAACACAGTGTGAGTTGTTAAAGTCGGTGTACACATGTTTGTGTAAAGCGCCGCGTGTTGTTCTTCCATCCGAGCCCATCAGAGCCTGGAACCAATACTACTACAAAGTCATTTCATGAAGGAAAAAAGTAACCGCTTTACACCTCCACATTGGTCTCAAAAGCAAGATGACAGTGTGGTTGTTAGCAGGTTTTAAGAGCAGTGTAAAAAAAAAAAGGTCCCGTGTTCTTTAAAGTGACATGGAGTCCGATGCTGAGCTGCAGCTGTTGTTAAAAAAGCCTAACGACATCTTGGTCCCTACCAGTGTTTCCTCTAGGGCATCCCTGCATGCAGAGGTCACTACTATCCCTGGCAAAAATATGAAACCACCACATTGCAGGATGGCTCACTCAGCTGTTTTACTTTGTACTTAAAAAGAGCAAATGTGACATTTTTATTTGACAACTCCACATTCTGGTTTCGTAAATCTAAAAAAAAAAGACTAGTAATCGGATTTTTTTTCCGATTAAGGAAGTGTAATTCTGCAAATGAGTTAGAAGTTTAAAACTAGAGCTCTTCTGTTTTGCAGCTCCACAATTTTCAGTCAAAACAATGCAAAGGATCATTTTTGTACTTTACGTTAGAATATGTAACATCATTCATATAGAAACTTAATGTAAGAAAAAAAATGCAGGAATTCATAAATACATCAAAAATGTAATGAAGAAACGGTAATATGGTCTGGTCTTGATATTTAACATTTCACTTCAGGATTGGAGGTGCCAGTTCCAGGCTTTCTTCTCCACTGAGCTGCTACCCAAATGCCAACTCCAACACACAGACTCACAGTTTCTCATTGACAGCTTTTCAAAGCACCTCAACAGCTGCAAGTTGAAAGCAGTCATAAACCACTAGACCTCAGACCAGCATTAGGTTCCAATATTAGCACCTTCTCATGTTTATTATTTTGCCGGGGACGAAATTTGCATTTTTGAATCATGAAGGAGCCAGAGGAATTTTTGATAAACAGTCCACTATCTTGTCTTTCAGTAAACAAATATCCATATGCAAATCAGAAAAAAAAAAAAAAAAAATCATTTACATCTGCAGTCTCACAACGGTTACACAGTTACATCCAATCAGACGAATGAAACCGGTGACGATGTAGGAAAGAAAAAGGGCCCATTTTCCTTTTGACATTAATATTGTGAAACAATGCCCTATGTCATAAATGACTCTGACTGGCTTTGTCTGAAAAACGTTGGGTGGAAATATTAATGAGAGTGGAGCCAGATGCATAAAATGTGAGATTTGAGATGTAAACTGATCTCTCAGGACTAATACGTAACTTCAAAATATAACAGTGTTCCCAAAAGAGAGAGCAAGATTCAGAATTTCTTCTACCTGGAGTTTATCAGGATTTCCATAAAATAAATATTTATATATTTCATCATTAGGCGCTGAGAGCCCTTTTCAGACTCAGATGTTTAAAAATAATTGAAGAAGTAAGAAGCTACGTCACATCAACATAGGGTTAATTCAGGATGCGAAAGACGGCGAGTGAAACTAATAGATAACAAGAAGGATGAAAAGAGCTGCACTGTTTTATCAGTTTGAGTTTTCAACCTTTGTCATGGAACATGCTAGATTTGGAGATGTTGGCAGCTTTTCCTAAATCTCAAAGTCAAGGTAAGGATGGACATTCTTTAAAATACTCGTACACAGACTACATTGTTAGCAATGCTAGCTGCGCTAACATAATTTGATCTCTAAAAATCTCCTAAATTTGTATGCCAAAATATTTCCAAAGGGTCCAAACTTAAAGTGTAATCAAAACAATGGAACAATATTTTCCTTCCCTTGGGCATTTCCAAAAAGCCAAACATCAGATTCCAGGTCAGTAAATGGAGGAAAACCATTCATGACTTCAGTCTGAGTGTGTTTCCTTTTATACACCACCATAAGTATCCACTCCACTCAAAATCACAACTGGGTCAACGTCAAGATGAATGTTCACATTTATGATTCCAATATTAATGAGCAGGGAATTCATGTTCCAGGTTGTTTTGCAAATAGAAACTAGAGACACAATTAGTCTATTCCTGTTAGATGCTGCAGTGGGGGAAAAATGCGTCTGTTTGTTCCCTACCTCATAGTGATTACAAAAATAACTTTCATGAGCAGAGTTTGCTTTTAAAGTAGATTCAAACTAAACCTTTTTCATTTTTGTCTTAATGTTTGTGGTTTGTATATTTTGTCTTTCCTATTCCTTGGAAGAATAAAATTAAAATTAAAGTGAAAATATTAATAAATATATTGAACACAAAAATAACTTTCCAAAATAAAATAAGAATGTGCAAAAATAATTGTGTTATCTTTTAATTCCTACATAACGTCTCCAGCTCGCCATCAAGGCTGTATGTTCAATGTCCAACATCTTTAAACTATATTTCTAAACCCCATGAAGTTGTCTTCAGCACACCCAAACAATAACTTGCCTGAAGCTCCCAGCTTTCTGCTGTGATGCACTTGTTCCACAGAGCAGAAACAAACAAGATCTCGGCACACATGACTGCACAAAGCAAGGTAGAAAATTAGTCAATTTCCTCTCAGCAACTCTTTTTACAGTTCCTATGACAGTCCTCTTTACTAAACTGCTTGTGCTGGACCCTAGTACATCCAAGTTAAACTCGACGTCACTGCTTCCCTGTGTGTTACGTAGCACATTATGAAGGTTAATGCAAGCATAAAGGAACTAAAAGCTAAAAATAAGTGTTTACATGTTAACAAATATGCGCGCATGTGAAATAACATTGGCTTTTACATTGAGTGGAGAGAGATGTCTGCATCGTGGCCGTGGTCCTGCATTCTGCTTCATATGGTCAAAGCGTTACAAGCTTAGTTCTGAGAGACCACATGATCCTGACAAATGCTTGTGGCTTGTAAACCTACAATATAGCCTTTGTTCAACTGTACAGAGGCTTTCCAAGCTTAAGACTGTGCAAGCAAGCTCCTCCACACGTTTGCCTTTTCTGGAGACAATTTTGTTGAACGAGAATAAAAGCTAATTACATTTTCTGCATATTATTTTTGGGTACAAAGCGTTTTTTTTTTCTTTTTAAAGAGAAGATTTGTTTCATTATTAAGGTTGCTCTACTTGATTCAGAAGCACTGTTAAGATTTACAACCCAGGCCGTCAGAATCTGACCTCCTGTCCTGCTGAGCCTTGAACGGCACATACATTACCATAACTATGACAGCAGATGACCATTTCTCGCCCTTCTCCCCACCGCAGGAGTCGCAGCGCCTTTTAAGCACAATGCTCTGATTTTAAATGAACTCGGACATCATGAAGTCTGCAGCTACCCCCCTCCAGGATGTGCTCTGGGGATTCTTTCTGACTTTGACCACCTCTCACATTTGCAATTCATCATTTGTCTTTCCCAGCATCACAGAACCACCAGTGCCAGCACCAGCAACCGCTTTGTCATTGCAACGACAAAGACAGGCTGCATTGTTTGTTTTCCTGTCGGGAATAGAGCGCAATTAAATGTAGGTAATATTTTTTTTTTGCTTTACACTGGAGTTCGACAGGTATAAAATGGTGGAAAACGAAGGTCCCTTTCCTACATCGCACGTTAAGCCAGGCCTGAATCACCTTTTTTTTACACATTGGGTCCTCGTGTAAAAGCACAGAAGAGGAATGGGAGGTTGTAACTGATACACGGTGGATACGCCTCTCGACTGGCAACCACACCAGGCACAGAGTCAAATTGCCATGTATGTGTGAAGAAGGGGGTGGAACGCGCAGCACACCTCTCTAACCAGCGACACTTTTGTCAGTCGCAATTTTAGCTCGCCGTCTGTAAAAACACAACGATTCGGCTGTGAGCGCCTCTGTTTGGTCTGTGAGAACAACCAAACAGAAACAGCTGTGGTGTCACAACGACATCCATTTACACCCAGAACGCTTAAGGAGTGTTTGAAACTGGCTGAGATTTTTTTAAGACCTCAAAATATGGTCACAACATAGAAAAGTGGAAAATGCAAACCGAATTCAACAAAAATATAAAACAGTGATAAAGCAGCTGGATGAATCTGCATGAACAAAAAATACCAACTTGCATCTGAAAACCTTAACCTGCATACTCAACACAAACTCAACATGCATCACCTGTGGAGAGTGTTTTTTGGAACACAAACAGCGTTTCAAAAAGCCAAACAACAATAACCAGCGAACATAATGACTTACCTTGTTATGTAAAACCAGGTGTTTTTTTTTCTTTGCTTTCTGCCACAGAGAACAGTGAAGTAAATTATCTAAGTTTAAGATCCTCTGATGTGAATTCCCAGCAGAATGACTGCTATTTGCACAGAGGAGTTGGAAAACAGGAGGAGGGAAAGAGGGGAGTGACTCTTTATTACCCTAAGCCACCCACCCCCCCCAAACACACTCCAGCTGATACTCTCCTCCCTCTCTTATTCTATAATTTCATCTCCGTAAATTACAAATCTATTGCCAGCAGGAATTCTTGTTCTCTCTATATATAATTTCCCTCTAAAGGAAACATGATATTTACACAAATTGCTGACTTTTGAATGCAGAAATTTGGAGGTTTGTTAGTTTTTCAGAACATCTAAAAAAATAATCAGTTCAGCTAGACTTTGTGGCCAAAAATATTCATCTGCCTGAAAGACATCCCATTCTATAGGATTAATATTTTGTTGGCCAACCCATTTGCAACGATGGCAGCTTCAACTCACAAGTCCAAGATACACTGCTTGCCTTCGACTCTTCAAGTTCTGATCCGTTTTTCCCTGACCCACAGGCTCCAACTCAAAAGTCCCTCTACGGACTACTGGACTTGCAGGGTTGAGTATTCACAGAAGAGTACGTGCCATAAATCCCCCCAGCATGACAGTAAACTCAAAAGTCTCAAACAAGCTCAAAGAAGATTGTCATTTCACGGTTCCATTTATTTTCTGTACTTCAGAGCTTCTACCATGGGTACGTACATGACCTTTTTGCTAGTAAAAGGTTTAGTTTGTATTTTTCCACAAAGCGAACTTGTTTTACTTTTCCACCTTGTCTCACTTCCCATTTCACTCATAACATTGTCATAAAATTGCCTCGTAGTTCTGACCAAGATAGACATGGAGGCTATTTTGGTCAGACATTTGGAGACACAGTCGCAGGGGATCACTAGTGGTCTGTGAGGCCCCATTAACTTTAATGTGTTCTAATTGCTTATTTTGGTTGAATCAGATGCCAAAATGGATCTGGTGCGTCTTGCTGTTTATAGTCAGTTTTATTGTAAAAACAATCCATTTTAACTACAGCTTATAAGCTTGTTAGTTCCAACCATGTTTGAAACGGAAGAAACCTTTTGGATGAGAAATAAAATGTCAAGAATGAAGGAAAGAAATCTAGATGCTTTCTACTTAAGCTGTATAGAAGGAAATGAGGTAATTAAAAAAATTACTTCCTCTATAACTTCAAAATGACTAAACAATACAACAGGGTGTTAAGCTTTAACTTAACTTAAAGCTTTCTCCCATTCATAATATTCGACTAAACTTACGTCACCAGATAAAGCCACACGTTGAAAGCAACCGAGTGGCGTATTTTCGCGACAGACTGTCTTTGCCAGGAAATATACTGAAAATTTCACTTCAAGATTTTGTTTCACCCCAAGAAAGTAATCCAGATTTAACATTCTGTTTTAAGGATCAGAGTAGGCTCGTTAAAACTTGATTCTGGAAAATGAAAAAAGGACTACTCTGTTGTCATGTATAATTCTAAAGATTTAGGCAACCTAATGGACTACATGAGAAGAGCACAGCACATCTTGTATGGTAATCACGTCAGCTCTGACGCAGTTTTTTTTTTTTTTTTTGAGGTAATAGAACTGCAGAGGACGCAGCAGAGAAAAAAATAGATGGGGGAAATGTAAGAGTGAGGGCAACACATCGCATGTTTAACAGCAGCCTGCATCATGTGCCCAGAAAACAGCTTGGCATGCACACTGAGCAGTGAAACATACCCCGAGCAAGTGTGTGTGAGAAACCTCCAACCAAGGAGGAAAGACAACAAGGGCTATGAGCTTATGTGTCTTCTGTTCAAACTCAGAAGTTGGAAATTTTGACTTCTAAGTTGAAAGATAAGTCAAGTGGAAAGCTCTCAAGACAAAACTCTGACTTGAAAAGTCTGAGTTCTCTGGCTAATGCTGAGATCACCCATGTCAATTTGAAGCTCACATCTGGTTCTGTGTACTTCACCTCCAGTAAATCAGTACGAAGCCCAAAAAACTGATTTTGGACAGGTTATTATTGCCCTGGGTATGACTAAGGCTGTGCTGGGCAAACCACTGTGGCTCATCATTTCTTCACATAGTGTTCATCTTAAATTTGTAGTGTCTTTGGAAACTGATTTTAAAAAAATTATCCATTTTTGTTTTCTAGCAAGAAGGGGAAATAAAACCAATAGTAAAGTGGGCATAGACACCATATTCCCCTATAATCACCACATATCTAGTCAATATGTATGTTTTTATTTGGGGAGAAACAAAGGAAAAAAACAAGAATCATATTTTCCATATGGTTGCGACTGAACCGTTCGGTTACACGTCACCATAGGCCGACACTGGGACTTTTTGAAACCAGGTCTCCAAGTGGAACTTTTTAGTAGCACCCCACATGAAAGTGTGAAGTACTCTGCAGGTGTGAAAGCGACCAGTCGTAGAACGCACAGCTGAAGGACGACGTTAACGTTCAAAGGACGTACGAGATTCGACGACATGCTAAAATCCCAGTGCCATCTAGTGCCCTGGCATGGTAACGACAGCAGGTTCCAGATGGCTTGGCAGTCTCATCTAGAGATGGATGAAGTGCTATCTAAATGCGACACTTGTTCCCAATCAACATCAGAAGATACCAGCAGTTTTCACACAGCAAACGTATGTAAACAAAGTATAAAGCATTTATTTGATTGTGGACCAGAGTTGCAAATGCAAATGTCAATCTCAGTTTGGCAAAAATATTGTTATTCTGGACAAGCTTTGAATTTAAGACTGACTTCCCATTCTGAGCCAACCTTCACGTGGTTCAGAAGGTTGTGACCCTGATAAAATAACTGAAATGCCCTCATAAAGACAAAGGTGCCTTGTTTAGAGAGGGATTACATGAGATGAAGCTCTGAGCCAGATTCCACCAAACTAGGGTCAGGATATTTCAAAAATACAAATTATACAAAAAGTTCCCTATTGATACTTTCACACTTTTTAATAAACATTAAAATAGCTACTTTGTGATCTTAAAAAGGACTTGGAAGCACATGACAAAGCATGAAAAATGTCAATTAATACATTCTGTAACCCAACCCTATGCACCTCTCCTTTAACAAACAGAACATTGATTGGAATAAAATTGCATGAATGATGTGGGTTAACGCTGATGCCTTGTCGACCGTCACCACAGGCATTTCAGAAATGTAGATTGCTTGGTTCCAGCTCAGCTAAACTTAAAACTGTTTGTCACTGCTGGCAGAAGGCTAATAAGCCCACACTCAGCCAGGAACTGATGTAGCTGAACATCCAAGGCACTGATTGCTCTGGAGCAATTTGCCAGGTGATGCTACAAATACAGACGTTTAATATTTTACATTACTGGTACTGTCCAAGGACCCAGATGCGCTAAGCTCTTTAATAAATCATCATTTAATGCATTTGCAGGCAAGTAAATAAAATGATTTCCACTTTCATCATTGCTAATGAATAGACGCAGACAGTCAACATAGGTTCCCTCTAAGTGTTTGTTTCTTTCATCAATTTTCCTTAAAGGGACGAGGAAATTTTTAAAGTCCAGCTCTGTTAAAATATTACTGACAATAAATATCTTTCACACAGTAAGTAACTCTCTTGGCATCTTTATTCAGTGTAAGCCCAGAATATTTGGTCCACAAGGTTGAAGCTAACAGCTTAACAGAACGGTCCAAGACCAAAGGGGACATTATCATCTTGAAACAACAGCACAATAAACAATAGTCATCAGCTTTACACTGGGTGTTTACTGACTACAAAGAAAATGGTTTACATGCAGCACTTGTGATATTCCTGTGAGAAGCAGGTAATATTTTTGCTTTTTACTTTTATATCCCTCTCCTCTGACTAGAAATACTTGATATTGTCCATTCTCGGGGAGTGTTTCAAACAGGAAGAACATTGTGGGCGTACCTCCTTCAAATTGCAACTCCCAAGTAACAAATCTTTGACTTGTGTGTAAATCAATACCCAATACCAACATCCCAATGGGTTACAGGTTCATAAAATACAATGTAATGCTTTTGAGACTGTCATTGTTTTAAAATTACAGAAGTCCGCTGTGGTCTTGGTCCCACTAGGACAAGATGTAATCTCTATCTATCAATCTTTATAATCTCCACAGAAAGGGTGAAATATAAGGGTGAAGTGAAAATGTCTGTTTTACAAACTTTTACAGGATGCATCTCATTTTTACATAACCACAAGGGTTCGATTGTAAGCTTGCATGTGCCAAGCAGTCTTTATATTAAGATTTCTGTCCCAGATAATAAAAGGGTACATGTAGCTGCATCTGGGCAAGGTTTACGGCAATGACCTTCAAACAACGCAAAAATGACAGAGATATTCAGAATATCCAGAAGATACACAATTGGGAATATGAAAGGATGTTTGAAAGCCTAAGACCAACTGTTTTAAATAATTCAACTGTTATTTTTCTTCTTAGATTAAGGTCGCTTACATCCAGAAGTATTTTACATGAATCTTAACTTGTGCTGGTTCATAAAGTAAGACAGCACGCAGATTTCCAAGTAATGAGCAACCTCTTGTCTCCGGTGGAGACGGCTTCTTTTGTCTCGTACAAATTTCTAAATATGACTGCTGAGACTTTTTTTTAATGCCATTTTGGGTTACTGTGTAGGGATCTGACACATAAATTATTACTTTTTTCTTCTCTGGAAAAGCTGTTAATACCACTAGATCTAAAGGCAGCAAAGCCCATGTCCAACTGGCTAAATCACAGCCCAGTTGCCCAGAAGAGCTTGGATAAAGGTCAGTTAATAAATAGCCATAGTGTTTTATTATAGCAACTGTGCATAGGCCACTTGATGCAGTATTATTCAAAATGATGTAGTTGTGATATCAAATTCTTTATTATTTACTATTAATTTGAATGCCATGCAGTAAATTCAAACAATGCTGATCACAAACAAGTTTTATTTCAGTTCATAAGGTCACAGTAACCCTGCAAAAATGTATTTTAGAATTATTACACAAATCTAAAGGTCATCGCCAACGATAGGACAACAATTCAGTTCTGCAAGTGGTGGGGGAAAATAAAATCCATGAGAACGAAGGTTCAAGTGTTGTTATTTTGCACGCATCCTTCTCTTCCACACCTATATTCCTCAGAGGAAAGAGATGATCCATTGTGCCAAACAGCACCCAGCACAACTGATATGTGGAAGAAAAAAAAAAGAAAAAAGAAAAATGTAAGTGCTGTGCAAGACATGAAAGAAGTAACCAGTGCAGGGTAGAGATCATTAGCGGATGATCCAGTGGTCTCCAGCTGAGAGTAGAATCTCAAGAGTCAACATCAAAGACGAGGGTATGGGAGAGGAAAATAATTTAGAGTTCAGAGAGAGAAAAAAGCTCAGATTCATTGGACAAGACTGAGCCTATACTAGCATAGGTGGCTGCTCTCCAGAGTTACTTATTAGGAAAGCTTTGAATATATTAAAGTGCAACATCGCAAGTGGATTTATTTAGTCTGCTATAGTTACACAAAACGCTCCGCCCATAATTTACCTTAAGTGAACAGGAGAAAACAGCTACATTAAGCATTTCTTGACCACAGCGTAAGAACAGGACTGGATTAGGATGTTTTGAATTGCTCTAAATGTATCAGTACTTAATAATATCATTCCTATATGATGAAACACATTAATTAAGTCTTCCAAAAAGTTGATATAATCAGAGTTTCTTTAACTAAAGACAACCAAGTAGGTCATCTGTCATCTTTCCACAAAAACAAGTTAAAACGGGTTGTTTTTTTAAGACAAGGTTTTCTGTTTCAGTTGAACACTAACATAGTCAGAGATAGATTCTTCAAGGACAGGATTAGATGAGCATAAAGATCTGAATGTTCACCCCGAAGGTTTGGAAGTACAAAAACTCTGTTTTCTTGCTGCAGCAGGATGTCGCGGTGGGTAAACCAGATGTTAAGCAATATTGGTGCCAAAGTTTCTAAACGAATGTGAATTGAATCCATTGATCTTGTGATGGAAAGAATATCCACCAGGTTTAGTTCAATTGGCTTTGATGCTCACTTGAATCCACCACATAGACACTTAAAATCTCTGTGAAGATTCCACTTCTAAAGAGGAATTATTCTAAGTTTGCTACTTTAATAACAGTTTAGCTCCAGGTCAACACAAAAGTACTTAGAATGAATTTACTGTAGTTGTTTTTCTGACTGTTGCGGTGCGGGGAAGTTAGCCTAACTCCTGTCTCCACAAAGTGACTCATAGCCTCAGCAGTTTTGTGCACTTAGTATCCATTATTCATCCTGGAACTACAAGACTGGATCTGCCATGTGAAGCTGAAGACCATCACCATGCACATTTTTGACAGCAGCTCCTGTGTTTCTGCTCACAGCTTCAGAACAGGTGAAACTGAGATGTGATGAGATTTCTGAACATTTATTCATCCCCATAAAGAAAGATGAGAATGTTTGGGGAAGGGTACTTCAGTCCAATATACGGTTAATTTCGAATACCAGCCCACAGTAAGTTATCAAAATACTGTTAGAGCTCTTTAAAACTGGCTTTAAAGCTCAAAACACAACTCAATCCCTGTTTCTTTCTAGAACGTGCTACTTTTTTTTTTTTTACACTTTGATTATAATTTCTGGCTCAATAATTCATGATCATCCAAGCTGGAAGATCAAAGAGCCGCAGATGCATTTACTTTAGTACTACTTTTGGATCGTATGTTGCTTTCTCAACTTTTTTTTTGCAAACATTAAATGCATACATCAAAGTCGTGCTGATGCGCGGAAACTGTTGGCCTCTGGAAAGCATCTGGAAACGAATCTTGCCAAGCCATCTATCAGATAATGTTGGCAGTCAGCACATTACTATTCCATCAACTAAACTATGATGCAAGATAACATCTTCTTAGAAAAATAAAGGCTTTATATTAAGCAATATGTGTGCTATGAAGAAGGGGGGTTTCCAATGTTTAGCAGTGAAAGCACAAAAAAAACAAAAAAAAACAAACCCATATAACCTTTGACATACACCGCAAGACTGAATGTAGATAATTCCTTTTATTAAACTGCAGAAAGATGGCAGAGGACCAAAGGAGAGCAGCACATCTGAGATATTTGCTAACAAAGACAGATATCCTGTCAGGCAAAACAGGGGAAGGTTGAGCTCTTCTCTGTTACGGACTACAGCTTAGATGCAAGCAGAACAGCATTGGAAAGCTTTCTTGTTTGTCATCAAAAACACAGCTAGACAAATTGTGATCATGTGCTAAACATGTAAGAAAATTGGGGGTAACCGGTCTTTAAAGAATGGATTTTAAACAGGCAGAGAAGTTCATTCAAAATGTAGTGGCACCCTGATGCAGCGTGTTTGTAATGAGGATGTAAATAATTCATTTATTTAGAAAATATTAGACGTTATAGAGTGGGTTTTAAAAAATCTGACGTGGAATGATTAATAACATGAATAATTCAAATATTAATATTTTTGTTAAATCTATGAGAATAAAAATTATAAAATACTCATAAGGCTCAAATTGTTTGCATGGGCCAATAGATTAATATTTGCAAAGTATTGACATAAATGTCTAAAACAGAAATGTAAATCAGGATCTAAAAGGAACAACTGGGCTCTTTGGGTTGCATCTTAAACAATTGTGACGTATTTGTTGTCGTGGGTAACTGTTGGTGTGCAATGTATTTATTTTCCAAATTTGACAATCTGCATTTTGTGCAACTCAAATATTTCTAAATAGCTAAATCGGTATCTATTGTAACTGAGTGTAAAAGAAATGATGCCTTTATGTCAGCCAGCAATAGGTGGGAGAGAGGTAGGGCTGAATCTTTCTATGCTTCATATCAACAGAGGAACCTTTGATCAATCGTGCATGTTCTCTGGCATCACATTAAAAACACGTTCAATTGTAACTGCATGGCAAAGTAGAGTTTGACTGTAGTGTAGCCAGTCAATGCCTAATACAAGTTAACAATATTAAGAGTAATATTCTTCTAAAGCTTCTGGAAACAAGAACCAAAACATTCAAATGAATTAATGTTATCACAGTATGCTTTATTTATTATTCACTTGGCACTAAACATAACATCAGAATGTCATTAATATGTACTTTGCAAATGAAAGAAGAGTTATGCGCCAGTGGGATGAAAATGAATTATTCACAAGAACCCTTACTAGGGTTAGATTATGCACATATCAAGAAAACACCGTTTCGGTAGCACATACATGAAGCACAAAGTCACGGATTGTCTGAAAAGCTGACAAATTACCATATGAATGTGCAGACATTCTTTCATGAGCAGACAGTTGGTCGAACATTGAAGATCCTTTAGAGTTACAGAGCATGAACACAAGCCAGAGAAGAGCAAAACTGGCTGCTGCTCAACCACACAAATAGGGACAAACAGAAGGTCAGCTCTCTGAACAGGCATGTCACACAGATGGGTTCATGTTACCACCTTTAGGACACATCCCTGAACACTGAGGTCATTCTGCTTGGGGGGTCTTGCTCACTTTTCCACTTTCAAATGCTGAGTGTTTTTGTTCAACCTTGCATGAATTCCGAGACCACGATTTTGTATTATTATTGCTTGTTTAACCAGAAACGGCCTACAATTTGAATCGGTAAAATGTAAAAAGCATAGATGCACATAAAGCAAAAGCCCGATCTAACCTTCTGCTTTTTAACCAAATGTTCAGTTTTCATAGTCTAGCCAAATAACCAAATATTAGTAGGACCATATTAACTTGACAAAATCTCCCACCAGGGTAGAAATATCAAAAGTATTTGAAATATGCGAGTTATTCATGGAAAACAACATTGAGTTAGCTTAAAATGCACTTTTTAGGGTTCCTGTGTCTGTAAAAGTAGTTTGAAACATGTCAATATTTCAGAACAGAACAGAGTAAAGAATAGTGTAATCTGTAAAACTAACTATTAGTCCCAAGATTATTAATATAAAATGAAAATATTGAGCCTTGGGGGACTCATTTTAAAATTCTCTAAAACACTGAAATGTATCCATAGGGAAAACTTGAATTCATTAGAAGCGACGTCCCTGAATCTACAACATCTCACTGAACAGATCAACATTCAGGGATGTTCCGTCACCAACACACTGATAATGTACTCTATTACAAATGTATCTTTCTTTATAATAAAAATCTGGCACTGATGGAGAATTTGTATAGGATGATGATTACTATCTCAGGGGCTCCACTCTTTAAAAAGCCAGTACATAAAATATATTACGTCATATCATTATAAAACTGGTGAACAGGTTGCTTCCCCAAAACAATTATAAGCAAATATCTGATGCGTCACCTCTGTTAAACTTTGAGTGTTTAAGTTGAATAGCACTGCCGACAGAAGAGGCACTGCTGCAACAACCAGCTCAATTCACTTTTCAAGTATTGCTGCAACTAAAACAGCATTCTTAAACCAGACACAATTCTGGAGGAGTGAAACTGCATTCTGCAGCAGATTTAAAACACTACCCTGAATTTGTGGGTCATGCTTGTGTTGGCTCACCATAAATACAAGCTGCTGAGAGAGAAACTGGCCCCCAGCAAAGAGTGAGGTTGTCTTCAGTGCAAAAGCTGTATTTCTCTTAGCAGACTGAACTGCATGGCAGTAACAGGAAATGCATTTAAACTGGTCCTAAACAGACTTGCAATGAACAAATATCATGATTAGACTGCATTTTGCTGAAATAGCTCACAACATGTTGTGGAGCACGTCTCTGTAATATACAGAAGAAGAAAAAATGAGAAGAGGATACCGCAAACAGCGGATTGTAGCGGTGACGCTGCAACAATGCATGACACCATAAGGTCACTGGAGTAAAGCAACAGCACCACCTTCCACATGACTCACCTGTATTTATGAATGTTCAATACGGGCAGCACCGGGTTAACAGCAAAGCAACAAGAAACGCGCTAAAAAAAAAAAAAAAAGAAAAAGAAAAAAAAAGCCAAATGATCAAGCCAGAATTTTACCGCAATAGATCATGAGAGGTAGAAGATGTTTTGGGGACCTGGACGGAAGTAATGCTGCTGCCTTACCTGCATCTCTAGCAAACGCTCTCCAATCATGCAGCAGAATTGAAATTCATATGTCTGGACATGGATGCGTTAAACCTGACGTGTCTCGCCATTCGGGCACATGCCCGCTGTTGCTCCCCCAAAACAACCGACGGTGACTGGATCGGCCCCATTGGACGCCAAACGCTGCGCACCCTGAGGGTAAAAAGCGCATCCTGTCGGCTTGCCCACTGGACCGCACCGCATCGCACTTCAGTGCGCCAGCGTCTCGCCTCCAGTAAACTTGTATGACTGAGTGACGCGCTCATGCGTGCACGCGGCGATGGGACCACGCAGACGCATGATCGGACGGTCACCGAGCTTATATTTTCCTCCCCCTCATTAATAAAGGACAGCATACGTCCCGGTCCCGCTCACATGTTGACGTACCTGTCTTCACCTCCTCTGGGACATGGCTGCCTTTTTACAGTATCCATTCTCCCTCATGCCGGTTTGATCTGCGCCGCCGCCGCTCCTCCAAGGTCTGTGTGCGTCCACGGACCATGCGTGTTGTTTCCACATCATTGAGAGAGGCGGAGCCCACGACCCTTGGAGACGGCGCGCAACTGGATCATGACAATGCCACTAACTTACTCTTTGAGCCAATCAGATGCCAGTCCATGCAAATCACCTACTGCTGTTTGCGTCCCTTTAGGTGTGGGTATAATGTTTTTCAAGATGAAAGTGCAACATTTCTGCTTTTAGAAATTCTGGCTATAATTTAAAAAAAAAAAAAAAAAAAAAAAAAAAAGGTTGATTCAAATGTATATTAGTAGGCGTCCTTTCAGCTTCTTTTCATTTTATAAATGCAAGAGGAAATTTGACACTGAGCATAACAAAAGAGAGGGGAAAAGCTGATTCACCACAACCCCATATTACTGGCAGCCTATACAAAACGTAGATCACAATTTCAAAATATAATAATGCTCAAGTTCATCTCCATAAATCTTAATATTACCAGAGATTAAAATGACGTCAGTAATCCAATTTAAAAAAGCACAACTTATACAGATGTTTTCCACAAAGTGATATCTTTTATTTTGATTTCTGTGAAAATTTTGATCGGTAAAGTTAAGGTCAGGGAAGAAAAGTGGCAAAAAGGCTGCACATGCTGATATTGATATCCATGTTAAGAGGATTATGAGAGAATGTCCTGGAAACAACTCTTGAAGAACTGCCTCTAACAACAATACACCCTGTGGGAATGCCTGCAAAAACTTTTTTAAATGTGTTTAGTTTCACAGTATTTTTAAGGCAGATATTCAACTGCATGTGCAGTTTTTTTTCTAAAACACTTTTTCTTTCTGCTCAACTTCTGTTTAATATGTAATATCATACAGCCCTCTATGAAATGATAACTTTCATAATTAGGTCTACTACTTGAAAGTGTTAAAGTTACCAGTCTTCCTCATGCTTGTGTTAACTTTTGTGATCCAGTTTTCTCTTGTAGGTTAAACTCTACAGAGTTCACATGTTTCTGTTTGTATTGAGAATGAATTATTTTTGCAGTTATATACTTATTTATATATAATTGCAATTAATTTATTTTTGTAGCATACTGCATGCACCTATAGATAAAACAAACAAAACAAAAAAAACAACCTCTTTACCCCTTTTCAGAACTGACCTGTTTAATAGAAAAAGGTAAATAGAGTTAGAACTGCAAACACACACAAAAAAAAAACATTAGCAAATGGTGGATATTTTTTATTCATAGTCCATATTTTTACAAGTTGTGACCTCAGTGCATCATAGAGGTTTCAAAAAGTATTTGAGTTTATTCCATCCTCTACTGGCTGGAAAATGAAAGCTTCAAAAAACATGTTTTTTTTAAATTATTATTTTACAATGAAATATATCAGTTTCTAAAATAAAAAAAAAACAAAACAAAAAAAACGGATAGGACATTTTCTCTTCAGAAGAGAAAAACTGACTGTTCAAAACATGTATGTCTAAGTCCTGTCAACAGAGCTGAGCATATACAAACTGAAATATACAAAAAAATGAATATATACACACATGTTCAGTATATACAGCAAAAAGCTAAAACCAACCAAACAAGAAACATCTCTGATAAAACTTACAGGAGCAGCTTAGGGACGCGGTGTTTTATTGTTAGTGCTGGAAACAGAGAGAGGGGGCAAGTCTGAACAGAGGATACAGCGCCACCTGGTGCTCAAGAGTTGTTTTACAGGCTCTGCTTTAGTTTAATCATTAAACTATTCTCTACCACCTCCCTCTTTGAAATGGTGGGCGTCCAAATCCTGGTCTAATGCCTGGTCCCATTGATGGATGTCGTTGGAAAGGAGGGCCCCGAGGAGGGAAGGGCATGGGCATTCTGAATCTATCTGGCGGAAACATCGGCCCTCCTGGCATCATTTGCGTGGGCATGCGGTGCATGTTTGGTGGACCAGGAAACGGAGGCATATGAGGGTTTGGCATGCCAAGGGGAGGCTGCAGAGGTGGCATTCCCGGTCTGGGGGGACCCTGCATTCCCATTCTGGGAGGACCCTGCATTCCCGGTGTGGGGGGACCATGCATTCCTGGTATGGGGGGACCATGCATTCCTGGTCTGGGGGGACCATGCATGGCCGCAGGGTTTGGCAGCATCATAACCTGTCCTGCTGGAGATCCCAGCTGGTTGTCAGCTGAGGAGGGATCTTTACCTCCAGTAGGACCTTCAGTGGACTCCACTGGAGCTTCGAAATTTCCTGTGGTAAAAAAGGAAACCGTTATTGTTTCCACTTAATAATTATCAATATACGCAGAAAGAACAAATGTAGACAAAAGGTTTACAGAATAGCAGCATATGTAGATCACCAGTGTATCCAGGGGTAATAAAATGCTTAATTCTAAACAACAGAGAATATATGAATACAACTTGCCTCCTACTTGATGTGCAGCGTCAAACTCTGCATGTAAGAAAGGAGCTCCACTAGGAGGCAACGACGCTGGAGAAAGCATGATGGGGCCCGGAAAAGCAGGCGGACTTCCAATCGGTTCACACTGCGGAACTGTTGGCATCTGGAAAACAAATCAAACGTAATGTCGTCTTATCACAATTGCTGTTAAATTACTGTTAAATGTCGTCTTATCACAATTACTGTTAAGGCTTCTCAGGAGGAGATGACCTGAGAAGCCTTGCATTTCTCTAAGTGTGTGAATCACACTTAGAGAAATGTTAAACAAACACCCCTTGATTCCAAAGCGTGACGTAAATTCATCTGAGGGAAACGGTATGAAAACTGTTCTTGTAAAGTCTTAGTTGGAGACAAAAGTAGGTAGTTATGGTTGAAGGAAGCATTGAACCAGGTTAAATTACTAATGAGTTGGATACATAGTAAAACTAAAGGTAAAAAAAAAATCTAGTAAAAATGTATTTTATAGTTTGATCCAAGTCAGATGCAAAAAATTCCCCTTACAGTACAATGACTTATCATCTCCCAATATCCAAGTCCTGTACATACCAAGACTTAAAAAATGTAACATTACAAAATGGCAAAATCTTTCCATCATACACTGGTTTTGGAGCTCCTTTAATGAGATTTCAGATCTATTTCCAGTGCTGCCTCTCCTCCGTCTTTCTGCACCCTGATAGTCAAACTAATTCACTTTTCTCTCACTTCAAAGAAAAATACATTTGGGTGTTTCAAACATGTTCAGACTCACAACACCATCATAGAACACATAAACATCAGGCACAAGCTAACTCATAAAAATGTGAGAACCAGAAAAATATAAACACAAACATTTAATTTGGCTTTGTTTTTGAAGGAAGATACTCTAATGAACAAAGTACATATTGAGCCCTAAAGTGTTATTGCAAATGATTTCTTCTGTGGTTTAAGTGTCATCAGAAACTAGAAAAAAAAAGAGGGAATCAAAACATTTTTGACAGGCAACGTCTTCCCTTAATGAAAGTATCCTTTGGTGTTTTTTTTTTTTTTTTTGCAAACCGTGAAGTGCTGATTGGTGTTTGATCTCATATTTCTGAAGATGCATAAATCATCAATAACTTCTGGCAATAGGAAACAATTTTGTTTCCATACACATTCTTGTCATATAATAACCAAGACTAGTTCCTATTAGTTAAAAGTGTTAGACAGTAATACCACATTATAAGTCAAATTGATTGAAGATGCATCACAGCAATTCTTTACTCCTCATCTGACAGAAACATGGGTTAATACAGAACAGTTAGAGAATGCAGATGGCATCATACCTAGTTAACTTGACCTAATACAGAAGTAATAAAATCTTAAATTTATGTCAGTTTTCTTACTCATCGCTGTCCACACCACAGATGATAAAGACAGGAGGAGATGACCTGAGAAGCCTTGCAGCTTAAAAGCTTTTGCATTTAACTAACCAAAAAATTTGAGGTTTATTCATAAATAGTCTTAAAATACTAACTTCTAGTTGTAAATATGGTCCACATTTACCATTTTATTAATATTATTAAATCATGAAAATAAGAAAGGAAGTGTCTTGTAACATTATGCTATAATTATTTCACTTTCAAATTGAGTTTTGTTTATTGTTGTTACATGAAGTAGTCATAAATTCATGTTACGACCTGATAAGTTCATCTACATAATTAAGCAAAAAGAAAAATCAAATTGTGGGAAAAAAGCTACACGAGCACAGAAGTGAGAAATTCAAAATGCGTAATTATTGAAAACAACAGTTAAGAATGATTTTATATAACATATTTAATAAAAAAAATATGTAACATAAAATAACCCCCTTCAAATAAGTAGTCAGCAGATGGTTGCAATTACAGCACAGTCTGTCAGGTTCGACAGCCATTTCACCCATTTCAAGTTCTGCCAAAAATTCTGTATAGGATTGATGTCTGCGCTTTGACTGGGCCACTTCACAACATCCACCTAGTTGTCTTCAAACCATTTTTGTGTAACGTTAGCTGGACGCTTCAGCCATTGTCTTGTTGTAAAATAAATGTTCTCTGAAGCCATAGTTCTCTTGCAGATGGAAACAAATTGTCCTCCAGCCTGATCTATACATGGGCAATGTTTGTTCCATTTCTGGAAGATGGATTTAACTGAACTCCACGGGATGTTCAGTACCTTAGAGATTTTTTGTATCCATCCCCTGACTTATACTTTCCAATAACCTTTTCACTGATTTACTTGGAGTGTTCTTTGTCTTCATGCTGTAATAGCAGCTAAGCAGAAAGAACAAATGTTCTTACAGATTAATCAGTAAAAGGACATTGGAAAAACAGGTGTTTTTTTGAGACTCATTCACTGAACTCAAGAGATCTCCATTCCAGTGATTGTGAGACTACAAGCACCAACTCACTGGACCTCTGATGAATTAGGTCAGTCCCTTTAAAGGGGTGAATATTTATGCACTCATTTTTTTTTTTCATTTTAAATATTTTTTATCAATATTTTGTAGAAATCAATTTTCATTTGACATTAAATGTTTTATTTTTTGTATTTTTTTTCATGTAAAAAAAAGGCAAATTCTGTTAAAAGCAATAACGAAGAATTCAATATGCAAGGAGTGTACATTGTTTTGCAAAATTATTTACCCTAAGGGCTTTTTATCCAACATTAAAATCATACACTTCAGTGTATTTTATCTGTTTATCAGTTGTTGCTGATTGCCCTGCATTGAGCTGAATCTGACTCCCCATCAACTCTGAAAGTGGTCCTCACAGGTTCTCCCACCTGAGCTGTGGATCTCTGCAGCTCCTCCATAGTTACCATGGGCTTCATGGCTCCTTCTATGGTTAATCCTCTCCTTGCCACTCACCAAGAAGAAACTTATTAATCCAAAAGAAATATAAAAACGCCAGACTGCAAACCTTCAGTGCACAGGATCAACCAAAAAAAAAAAGAAGCTGCTAATCCAGCATAACTATGTACACAATGCCATTAACAATTTCCAAACATGTTGTAGAGAAGGCTGAAGGAAGTATCAATTAACTGATTTCTTTTTAACGTAAATTGTGACAATTTCTGCCAATGCTTCTAGGCAGTTACTGTGGAAAGCCAGTGATGCCAAAATTTCTTGTTTAGTTTGGACCCAGTGTCCTATCCTCAAGGATGCTGAACATACCATGACGACTTTACTTAAATAATAATGCAAGTTCTTTGCATTATTACTAAAACCACTCTGATATAATGGTTTTTATATCAAAAGGGAAAAAAACTGCATTCATTATTTCACATACTTATGTCTACCAGTCTTATAACATCAGAATAATAACTATTATTTTGAAAATTATGAATCTGAGGACTGATCGTGTTTTGGCCGGGTGTAGTTGATGTGCTATTTTCAATGAGGGAACAAAATACTAGTACATTTCACTTCATTTGTATTCTGAGGTTCCACTGCAAATCATCACTAAGCAAATTAATAACATGCATTAATTGCTGCTCTGAACAAGATTCAGGCCAGCCAGAATATTATGTACTATAAGTCTATAGATATGTACTTGGGCTGCAGATAGTATATTCCATTAATATACTGGGAATACGTTTCTCACCAGTTTCCATTCATTAAAACAATGACTGCTTATGTCTGGCAATGCATAGCAAAATATCGCTGTTTGAAATCATCACCAAAAAACTACATTACACCAATAATACATGATGTCAATAATAGCATCTGAAATTACAGTTAAATCTACCTTATAAACCTAATCTGACTAGAACTTATTTAGATTAGTCATTGGACAATGTTTGTTGCATAGTAGTGTTTTACAGTATAAAGGACACTGATCTACATAACAATTTAAAGAACACAATACTTTTTAAGAAGTGTGGTATTGAACTTAAAATACTCCAAATACAGTTTACAATGTAATTATTGTAAACTGCATTTACAATACTAGATCTGGTGTGTGAAAAATTGTGTACATCATACATAATTCTAAGATTATTTAGGCATATGGAACAAATTGAGTTCATACAGCAGTGAAAATCAAATTGAATAGGTTAAAATTCCTATTTTCTTGTCTGAATTTAATTGACTGTAAGATGCAAATATCTAACATCAATGTCCAAATTCAAAAACATAGCCTCACAAAACAGTGCACGCACAATTTCTAATGAAATTAAAATCGAAATATTTCCCAGCTTATAGCAAGAAGGAAGACAGGTGCCTTTTTTTTTTTTTTTTTTACCTTGCTAAGCCAATCACTTGAGATTTTCTGTATTTGAACTACTAAACGGAGAGAAGAAATGATAACAGAGAAACATTTAAAAGGTTCTGCTCTTACCCTGTTATGTGTACTCCGTCAGCAGAAAAAAGGAACAATAGCTGCATTTTCCCCGCTGCTTAATTCCTCAAAGCAAACCTCAGCAGGGAGACAGCCAGGTATTCGAACTTTCAGCGGGAGTCTGATCTTGATAGACTTTAACACTGCTTTTAGTTGGCTACTTCAACAACATGCAGAATTAACATCTTTTATTATGAGATGATAAGAAACTTCAGGTAATGAGCCATAATTCACCTTTTAAAAATATTCTAAGAAACATATTTTTCCTCCTACTCACCTTTGTAAGGCCAAGTTGTCCATGATTCTAGTTCATAGATGTTTGGCTTTTTGTAACTGAAAGAAATCCTCTTCTTGAAAAGTTAAGCTATTTCAAATGTCTGACAGCATATACCTGCAGAGATTTTTCATTTCATTCAAAGTAATTGAATTTCCATTTTACTGTAAGCACTATTTAGGTGCATGAACAGTTCTTTTGGAAATATTCTACTGGGCTCAGACTAATTATCACAATAAAAATACACATTCAGGGATTTTAATGAACAAAAATTTCTTTCCACTCCCCTCTTCGTGGAAAGAAAACCAGGCCAGTTTGTCAGGCTTTTTCCTTTTTGCTGAAACTAAATGTTAAGGACTTTATCAGACTTTTAGCACTTTTGGTAGCAATCTTTCTATATGCCCAAATCTGATGTTAATCATACAACTAAATGCAATCCATATATACATTTACAAATAGCAAGTGTGCTTAACGTTTTTCCCCTGTATTCAGAAACCTACAGCGTTTTAAAAAACAGGTTTACCTCTTAAAGCTTTCCACATTTTGTCACGTTACATGTCACCAACTTCAATGTGTTTCACTGGGATTTGTGAGAAACCAACACAAACTATTGCATGAATGTGCTATGGAAAGAAAATAATCTATGGTTTTTACAATTTCTAATACATGTTTTTAAAATGTGGTGTGCAAATGTATTCAATTTGTCAATAAATTGTGGAACAACCTTTGAAAGAGCACCAATATAGGCTTTGCTGCTAATTTTTGTCCAGCTTCCTGTTCCCTCTGGAAGGAAAACGTCTCCACGGCATGATGCTGCCATCACCATGTTTCGTTGTGGCTTTAACGTGAAGCATTCATTTTTATCCACACACTACATCCCATTTGTAGGAAACTGTAAATGGGACTTCTTACAACTTTCTTTCAAAATGGCATTTTTGGCATCCTTATCCTTTTGGCAGCCAGACTGGAAAAGTGCACAACTGACAGCTTTTGCTCTACAACTTGACCTCTGACCTATTTTGTTCCTTGGTTCTCATGAGGCCTTTACTGTGTCCTTGCTTTGTAACACTTCAAAAATATTGAAAAGTTTAAGAGGCAAGAATGTCTTTAAAACATAGCTTCAATGTGATTAAAGAAGGGAAAGCAAACCTGGCTTCAAATTCTTAGAATTTCACAAATTTTAAAATTACATCCTCAATGCTAAATATAGTTTCACTAGCAAATTTCAGCTGGATGGTCAAGAACTAAGTCTCTTATATTCCTGACTACTAAGCTGTTCTCCAGCACTTATCTTCAGGATATTAAACAGGCACATTGAATTGTGTTGCATAATGTATACTCATCACAATAGGCGTTGAAGAAAGTCGGTGCCACAAACCAGACAGAGTAAGCAGAGGCAAGCATTGCAGCCAAACTGATCCAAGAAGCAAATTCTATACATTTGTAAAGTTTTACAGGAGTGTTTATGTCACATGAAGGTTAGTAGTGGTCAGTAAGATATCCACAAGATCCAGGAAGTTGTTTGCATCAGGAAATTACTGGAAAAGACTGTTTTAATGCAAGTACTGCTGAAAGTAGGGAAGTGATGTTTATCACACAACACAAAAAGAACCAATTCGTAAGTACACTCTACAGAAGGAAACGACCCGATTTATCCCAGGTTGTATTCAAAAGAGAAAATCATATCGTTTTCACTTGCGCAGGCATGGGCTGATCCAATAACAAGCAGAGAGTTCTCAGTACCGTTCCAAATGTAGGACAACTTGAGGACACACTCAGACCAAGTTGGCTTGTGGTCCTTACAGATGAAGCCACATTCCTTTGGAAGTGTGTCCAGATCCACATCGAGGAGCAACCGACTCACCTGATGTGATTCCAAAAACAAAAAAAAAGCCCCTTTTCTCTGTTGTCGTCCAGAAAGAAGAAAAAAATTATATATATATATGATGCCGAGTCCACAGACAGATCTGGATTCTCAATCCAGCTGGTCCTACAAACTATTTTAAATCCTAAAGCCAAATGCCTAGAGGAAAGGCTTGCATATTTACATTTGTGAAAACAGATATTTTAATCTAAAAAATACTATGTCAAATCCATTTCTGTTATAAGTCAGTAATGTGTTTTTGCACATGCTGTGCTTACATTTCCCATGTATTCCAACCGGTTTACTGCTCTGAGCAGAACATTCGTTATAATGAGCAAAACATTTGGAATGGAAATCCCCCGTAGGATTTCAACCCGGTTAGTGAGTCCAGAAGGAAAACTACAATAGGCTCAAAAACCTCAGTTTTGTCATAAAGAAGAGTTGCACATTGAACTCCATAACAGAAGTCTAAAAACCTCAAGTTACTCTTAATTCTCTCTCCTTTCAGAAATATTACCAAACGAATCCAATTGCTATACTTGCCAGAACACAGCTTTGAAAACAAGAAACAATCAGACATTAATATGAGCAAGAAGCTTCCACAGCAAAAACAAAAACACTTGATTAGATAATATGATATACAAGAGTGCTGATTTTTACATTTGCTTCTAAAAATGTGTACAACTCAAGAAAATGACTTGGATGGTTTATATGTGCTCCAAAATCCATCATCTTAAGATAGTGTAGACTTTTTATTTTTTGTCTAAAGATCTAAAGAATTTATGTTTAACTGTAAAAGCAGAGTGTCATATAAAAGATGTTAACTTGTCCCAATTAGAAATAAAAACCATGAAACAAGTTCATGGAAATCTTTCAAATTGAAAAGGATGAGTCTGGATGAACAGTTTTCCTCTTTTTTTCCCCCTCCAAGCTAAGTTATATCTACCAGAAAAAAATCTTCAGAGGACATATCTCAGAAGGCTTAATCCTTATGTGCCAAAAGGTGTGTTTGAAGCTGCAGATTAAAGAATTACTTAGTAATTAATTAAGTTGCTTCCTCAGAGGCTTTTGCTAGGTTTTTCAATGCTTCTGCACATTTTGTACACGTTCATATGGCTTGTCCATTTTCCCAAAAAAAAAATAAATAAATAAATCACTGATATCACAGACAACAATAAAATGTTCTATGTGGAACTAGAAAGTCATAAACTTAAAACTTTACAGTATTGCTACCTGTTGGACTAAATAAATTTTTTCCTAGCAGATCATTCGGTGCAATGAGGGATTTAAATAGTCATGGTTGTTGCACAGAGATTAAGATTAAAACTGGGTTTCTGGTGTTTTAAATGTGCAATGACAAAATGTTAGATACATTCCTGCTTTAAAGGGGCAGTATTATGAAAAGTTTACTTTTTTGAGTTTCACATCATGTTATGTTATTCCCTCATCAAAAACATACCTGGAGTGTTGCCTTGATTCTTTCATGCATGCTTGAGAAATCCTTTAACCTGTTGCAACCATTCAGCTGTGCAAAACACCTGGGTGAACCTAGTGCTGCCTTCGAGACGCAGCTCCTCCTCGGAGCCTGCAGTATCCTGGCTTCCGCCTCACAGACCAGCCCGTCTCGCAACTCCCCCTCTCAGATCCTTCAGACTAGCCAGCAACAATTAGCAAACACCTGGAGGTACTGCACATATGCTGAGCTTATTATATTAGCTATGCTGGTAAAATGTTGTTAAAGGATTAATAGAGGAGCGTTGCTGTGATGACTTTGTGAAGGCAGAGTGTTGAAAAGAGCGCAACTTTCTTGAAGCGACAGAGGCCCAGTTTCAAGGCATTAAATTACACAGTAAAACTGCTTTTATGTCAAATTTGCTATTTATAGTATTTTTAAACAACTGCCTGGAAAAAAACATAATACTGCCCCTTTGATAGCTTGTCTGTGATACCGAACAGATTAATTTGTGCATTTAGTCTTTTTTCATGCCACCTTCCTTCCTGACTCCTCAACGTGATTGGTCCTGTATTACAACTCCAGGTTTTGTCTTGTGTAGATATCCAGTTAGTAACCCTGGGTAACTTACCGAGTTGATGACCAACTTCGCAGTACTGCTTAAGCAAAGCAAATTCTTTGAGAGTTACCGGATCTCTCAAAGGCAACTCTATGAAGTTGAATCTATTAAAGGATGCTGCCGCTTTATTAATGAATTATCACGACTCCCAAAAATGACCGATACAAAACACTTTGCAGTCATATTCGGAGCTCGGCCCTTATTTTGAAAGGGTCAAGTCTTAAAACTGGGACCTTGTTGCCGAGAAGTAACAGCCTTAACTCTTGTCTACTTGCACCAAGCCCCGCCCAGCTCCATGCTCAATCTAAATTAAAACTTAGTTAACTGTAATACTGAAAATTTGGATTTTGCACTACTTGTTCATTGTTGATTATTTTGAAGTCACAAACAGATTGAAGCTTTATTAGTCAAGTATTAAATTAAGGTGGAGTTATTACTTTTGTGTAGGAAAAACATTTCTGGGCTCTTAATACGTACGACAGTGTCAGGGCCACACTAAGAAAATAAAATAAAAAAACAACTTACAAGAATAAAGTAATAAAATTAGGAGACCAAAGTCATATGAGAATAAAGTCGTAGTGTTACAAAAATATTACGTTACTCTCATGCTGCAACTTTATTCTGGTAAGCTATTATTCTCATGTTATAACTTTCATATGATTTTATTCTCATAATGCTATGCCCATTCTCAAAATATTCTGACTTTATTCTCATTATTACGACTTTACTCTTATAATTTTATTTTCGCGTTTCTTTTTCCTTAGTATGGTCCTAATACTCAGTCGTAATTAAAGATAATAAAAACATGTTTAAAGATGTCTCTAAAATCACCTGACCAGACACCCACTAGCAACCAGAAGGCTAGGCAACGCATTTGTGAGCTTACCTGGTTTTCCACTCTGATACTCCTCTTCCCAGTCACAACTTTATGTCCCACCAGCAGCCAACAGTTTGTTTGGCTTTGAAGATCTTTGTAAAGCACTTCAGCTTTTACTCTCCAGGTAAAGTGCTGAGCCAATCAGTCCCAAAATATATGGAATAATACTGATAATCAATTTTATTTGGGTCATTTGCTGGTCATTCATTTAGTCTTTTCATTTTTTTAAACAGCTTATTATAATTTTTTTTTTTTTTTTTTTTACATTTTACAAAGCTAAATAAGTTGGAAATCTTTGTTTTCCATGTCATTGGATACTTTCAGAATTTCATTTAAAATTAAGACACAGTAACATATCAATACATGTTCAGCACATTCTACCATCTCTTGATGTGTAATGGTTGAGAAGTATTATGAAATTCACATGAATTAGCATAAAGGACATATCTAAAATTTAGCCAGAAAACCGAATGCTAAAGAAATGCTGGTGTTAAATGAAGCTTGGTGCTGAGCACAGAAAGGATAACAGAAACGCCTCCCTTCACACATACCACAATAATGAAAGTTTTTAATTACCATTTTTATTTGAATAAGATGTTACAGAACAAGGTTACTGTGTAGATATATGCAAAGACGTAATAAGAAAGAAAGAAGTAAAAAAGCACTTTTAAAGTGAGATCTACAAGCAGAGGAGCCTATCTGAATTACTGCAAGGTGGTCTAAGACCAAATTTAATTGTTTGCTAAACCACAGCACCAACAAAAACATGACACAAGACTTTAAATCAGTCCTTCAAAATACTATAATAGCAGAACTGCTATTGGCTTTAAAATTATTAATGAACCAAAAAGTAAGAGAATAAGTAATTAAGTAATCAGCTGATTTTAAAAACCATAAATGGACATAAGTGAGGTTGGCTTTCAACACCAACTCCACAAGGCGCAACAAAAATTATTATTTTGTAGCTAAACAATCAGTGCCGCAATCATTAGCTTCCCTTGCAATGCAACTTTATTTATACCAGTCTTAGTTGACTGTAGTGTGTAGAAACCTTTAATTAGTAATAAATAACTCCCTGTTTCCTTGCAATACAAATTTTTTAACACAGGTCCATTTCTAACGGCTATTTGAAATATTAAAGATGAGAATGTGTCACCTAAATATCCAGATTTTGCATTTGTACAAAAGGTTAAAAGAAGAAAATGAGACAAATGTAAGGCTATCATGTAGCTTTCTTAGGCCTTCAGTAGGAGACATATAGTATAATTAAAATATTGTATAAAATGCTGCCCCAGTGCACAGAAAATGTGAACCTTTTCTTATTTCTCTGCAGGTGCTGGTCATTCCATTTCTTTTGCATTTCATACCTTTGTAGATTTGTTCATTTCATACTCATCTTTATTTCTATACAAAATGGAGCCATCTGCCGCAGGTTTTATACTGACCATTATTCAACATATTTCAAACCCCGTATGAAATTGAGTGACCTGATGTTTTTTTTTTTTTGTTGATTTTTAATTTTTTTTTAATGAAAAACAGTTTTGCAGAGGTAATCCTCCCACAAATACTGTGTTCTTTTCTAAATTTATGTAACAAATAAAAAATTCACGAGATCTTCCTCAGTTACTAAGGAGCTGGAACTGTGTCTGTCATTAATGTCATTATGTCATTGACATAATTACATAATGTTTTGTTTTAAAATAATTATAACAAGCTAGAAAAGCTATTTTCTCCCAGTGTTTGAATAACTACTGACAGAACTGGTCAATACCAAGCAAAAAACTTTTTATGTCATATTTGATCAAATTTAAACTTTACCTTTCACTTATTTCTTTGTGTTTTAAGTTTGAAATGCATACAAAATGATTCAGATAGGCTCCATGTGTATCCAATAAAACCTTATTTTTGTCATTACTTCAATGATACCTATTGTAAAATAATCTCTCAAAAAGGCCAAAACAGGAAAGAAAAGTTTTTGTACCAACAAGAAAGTGTTTAAAGACTGCAAAAACGTTACCTGAACATGAGCACTGACAGCCACATCTGGTACTATATCCATTGCTCCATTTACAGCTGCCTGGCCCTTAATCTCTTTGGCATTATTCCACTCTAGAGTACCAACAAAGACAAGGATAAAGTAAGGAAACATGTATTGTAAAACTTTGTGGTATGTGAATTGAGGTCACGCTGAAAATATCATGCATTTACCTGGATTTAGGGTCTCTGGGTCCAGCATGCCGCCCTCCTGATAGCTCTCCAACTCTTCAACTTTGACTTTGCTCCAAGGAATGTAAGTAACCCCTTGCTCCACATCCCAGAACTTTTTGTGTGCCAATTTTATACCTTTGTTTAAAGCCCAAGCAATCTGGGAGAAAATTAAATTAGGTGCAGTGATATTGTTAAGCAAAAGAAACTTTGCAATTGAAAAACAAATCCAAATGTGTAAAGCACATACCTTAGTAGGTTTCTGGTTGGCTTTGTACGACCCTTTACTGAGTTTTTTTAAGGCCATATAAGCGTCTTGTCTGTGAACCATAACAATATAGGCACAACCTCTCGGAGGAATCATCTGAACACAAAGTAAAGGTTCAAAGTGAAAACAAAGTTAGCATGATCCATTGGTCACAGAAGGTGAGAATTACATTTCACACAAACTGTCCAAACTTACATTGATGGACTCAATCTGACCAAATTCTTCTAAAAGGGACATTACGTCAGATCGCTGGGTTTTCTTGTCCAGCTGCCCAACCCAAAGTGTGGTACTGCAAACTAGAAAGAAAAGAAAACTGAAACTACTGTGGGGATTAAAATTAAATATAGGGTTTGACAAAAAGTTTTCTCAGTGATTTTAATACTTGAACTAATAGTTCAATATGCCAAATACGCTTTACTATGGATTAACATGCACAGTAGAAACAGTCTACTGTGGAAGCTAATATCT
>NW_015115084.1:44807-46313 GCF_001443285.1 Poecilia latipinna
AATATCTACAGTCTTATTTACAAACTTGGTACAGTCAATCAGCACCAAGGAAAATAAATGGCACCTCTTGCCTTGCAAACACCAGCCAATAATGTGTCAAGAAGCATTTTGTATAAGGCATTTCAGCTTCCCAATATGCATTTTCTTTCAACTACATTATATGTGCACAACAAATAAAATCCTCAAATAGGTATGTTAAGACATTTCTTGCTTTTGGAAAGGACTGCTCTGGAACACCAAGAACTTCATAGTGAGGGGTCCACTTAAGAGTCAAGAAGGTTTCATTACATCCAAGAAGCTCAAATCAAGTATCTTTCTAAAGAGTGTGCTACAGCTCATATAGCCACCAGTATAGAGCTAACATTGGCCACGTTAATATAAACTTAGAGCGAGGAAAAGTCTTTTGTACGATAGGCTTCTAACAAGAAGGGCAGAAAAAAAAAGCTACTTATGTTTTAAAACAAAAACCTCGAGAACAGACTGAATGTCTTCAAGAATTACACAGACTGCTGCTAAATGTTTTCAGATGATTCTTATTGTTGGAGACATATGGAAAAACAAAGTGTATTGCTACGGTTTGTATGTCTTGCAGACTAGTAAACAAACAGAATCCAAGTGTAACGTCGTCGCCTACGAAACTGGGGATACTACTCTGCCACATTGGTTTGAATAAAAGTAGTTTCAGTCTCCAACAAAATCAATCCAGACACAATTAACATGTAAATTTAGGATCAGAAGTCAGAAAATGTCTCAGAACTGAGAACATGCTCTCAAAAAAGCAAGTGGATGAATAAATGCTGACAAATTGTGACTAAGTTTCCACTACCCCAATCACATAAGAAGGAACCACTATAATTCATGAAATGCCTACAATTTCATATCCAGCAAGCCTTTGAAAATACCATAAGCTATGAAGAAGGGTGAACATTATAAATAATACTTTAAAACTATTTGAGGTTTTTGCTAAATTTAAGCCTTTTAAACTCTAAATGTTTTATTTTATGTTTAGTATATCAAAAGAAAACACAAAATATTACAAACGTCAAAGACGCCTTGTGTCACTGCCAAAACATTGTCCATTACTGTACATTGTGGCAGAGCAGACTTTCTACATAAACACATCAGATAAATCATTTTACCCAGACCCAGCTGACGTCAAAAGAACAATGAAGAATTGATAACACCTACCGTAATTTCCGCACTATAAGTCGCACCTAAAAACCTTCAATTTTCTCAAAAAACGACAGTGCACCTTATAATCTGGTGCGCCTTATATATGGACCAATATTGAGCCACAATAGGTCTAGCAACTACGGTAAGCAGCCGCCGATTTCATTTTCGCCCGTAAAAGAAGAAGCGCGCGGTGCATGCAGGGATAGTTATCAGAACGCTGGTTTGTTAATAAAGTTAAACTTTATTAACAAAAAAAAAATAAAAAAAAGGGGGGGGGGGGAGGAAAAAAAGACTGTGGGGGGCAAGGGTAGGTGGGTTTTGGTTATACAGAAA